>NW_006238920.1:5652212-5652492 GCF_000375325.1 Capsella rubella | reverse complement strand
ACAAGACATGAATAATACTTGTATAAAACTGTTTAAATTTTATATTTCACCTTAATTGTTTTTTTTTTTTTTTTCGGACAAAACATAACACAGTTGTTAACTCAACACTTATGTAAACAAGTACGTGTCAATTAATGCGCACGTTCAATATTAGAATTCAGAAGGTTTGTCTACCCACTAAACCCAAATTCAATTAAAATAATTTCAAAATAATCTAGCGGGACATAACAGTAAAGTCAGAGGAATCAACGGTCAGGATCGTAAAATCAGGTGAACTTAC
>NW_006238920.1:5511048-5651147 GCF_000375325.1 Capsella rubella | reverse complement strand
CAATATTATTGTTTTACCTAAAAATGCTCAAAAGTACTGGAATAAAATTACTACAAAAATTGAACAATAAATCAGTGAATAAACTCAAGAGATATAGATGTATTCTCTTACTGTATGATTTAAATAAATAAAGTGTAAATATTTCATTGATATTAAAATTGATTTATTCTATTTCTATAATTATTAAATAAATTTAAACTAATTAATTTAATATACAACAATCTGTGCATGCGCATGACATTACCTAGATTTGAGTGTAAATAAGCTTACATACATATTTGGATAAATTAAAAAATTTGAGTATTTTTTGATAAAGTTTGAAAATGGGGTAAATTTTAAAAGTGGTGTTTTACCAAAAAATACTCAAAAGTACTGAAGAAAATTACTATAAAAATTGAACAATTAAGCAACGAATAAATTCAATAGATATGGATATATGCTTCTATTATATGATTTAAATAAATAAAGTGTAAAAATGTCATAAGCATTGAAAATTATATATTCTATTTTTATAAGTAATAAATAAATTAAATTGATTAACTTAATACACAACAACACGCGCATATGCGAGGGACATTACCTAGTGTTGATAAACAAAGATCATTTATCTTATAAATCGCAAATTATTTTTCAAATAAAATAATACCACGTTACTTTGTCAAAAATGATATATAAAAAAGTACATTCAAATATGATATATCTTTTCCTTTTTTATGATATAAAGTAGAATGAAAATTTGAGTTAGTATATGGAGCTTTGACATAATTTATGGATTGATTAAAAGGAGAAATAATGTAAAGAGGACAAATAGTATTTTCTTTTCAAAACAACAGAAATTAGACAAAAGACTCGTTATAATACTATAGAAAAAAATAATACAAAAGGCCCATTATAAATGTAGAAAAAAATAAAGAAGGCTCAGCCCAAATCTTTGTCACCCCTCATCCTTCTTTGTTCGGCCTAGCCACCATATATGTTCTTTTAAGACCACCGAAGAAGAAGCAAATAAAAAAAAACTTGGTTCTGAAACTTGGTTCTTCTTCTTCTTCTTCTTCTTCTTCTTCTTCTTCTTCTTCTTCTTCTTCTTCTTCTTCTTCTTCTTCTTCTTCTTCTTCTTCTTCTTCTTCTTCTTCTTCTTCTTCTTCTTCTTCTTCTTCTTCTTCTTCTTCTTCTTCTTCTTCTTAATTGAATCCACCTAATCTCCATTCAGCAAGATTGAATCCACCTAATCTCCATTCAGCAAGATTAGATACTTTTCTAGTCAATTTTTTAAAATGGATTCCAGTGAGGTTCAACGATAAAAATAAATATAGACAAGACATGAATAATACTTGTATAAAACTGTTTAAATTTTATATTTCACCTTAATTGTTTTTTTTTTTTTTCTTTTTCGGACAAAACATAACACAGTTGTTAACTCAACACTTATGTAAACAAGTACGTGTCAATTAATGCGCACGTTCAATATTAGAATTCAGAAGGTTTGTCTACCCACTAAACCCAAATTCAATTAAAATAATTTCAAAATAATCTAGCGGGACATAACAGTAAAGTCAGAGGAATCAACGGTCAGGATCGTAAAATCAGGTGAACTTACTATGGAACTGCGTCGTACAGGAACATAACTGAAGCCGAAGAATCCTCGATTTATTCTACTGTCACTGAACAATTTCTCCTTTCAGCTCGGAGTTAAAGGGCAAAAGAGAGAGAGAGAGAGATTGAAAAAAAAGGAAAAAATCTAAGAAAATTACTCTCTTGTTTCGGCTAGGGTTTCGTCTTTGTTTCATCGATACACTCAAAGGTGAAATTTTTAGGGTTTTTTTTCTTGGGTTTGATTCTACTGTAAGGTATATGCTTTTTAGCTTCATATGTTGTGAATGTGGCTTCTTTAATCTCTGGGTTTGTCTCCTTTTGTCTTGTTTCTCTGTTTTTTATTGAAAAAACTGAACTTTGAGTGTTTCGTTTACAAACTCACTAAAAAAAGTTTGGATTTTTATTTCTCTTAGAGGTTGATTACTTCGCATGCAGTGTTCTTATTTGGGTTTTGGCTGAAATTGGAGTTGAAAAGTCTTATAAAGTTTGGATTTTTCTTGATTATACTGCTTCATCTCTTTGATTTTTGTTCTAAAGTTGAGATTTTTATTGAGATCTTTCTGGGTTTTTGTTATGAATAAAGCTTTGAATTTTTCACACTGCTGACGCTGTTTTTGTTACCATGTGTGATGAAAGATGACGTTTTTTTGGGTTATTCATGTTGTTCACACTTGCATGTGACTTTATCCGACAAAAAATAAAATAAAAATTTGGGCTTTTTTGGTTTTAGTCAAAGATGTTACTTCTCTTTGGGTAATTGCTTAGTTTTGAAACAAGACTGTGTGTTTTGCTCATATATGTGTGAAGCCTAAACTTTCTTTTTTTGTGTGGTTTCTTTGTTTAGGAGATGGATTCAACGAATGGTAATGGAGCTGATCTTGAATCAGCAAATGGAGCAAATGGGAGTGGTGTTACTGATGCATTACCACCTCCTCCACCAATTATACCTCCAAATGTGGAACCTGTTCGTGTTAAAACTGAACTTGCTGAGAAGAAGAACTTGAGAGTACCTATGGCTCGTAAAGGGTTTGGAACAAGGGGACAAAAGATTCCATTGTTGACTAATCATTTCAAAGTTGATGTGGCTAATCTTCAGGGACATTTCTTCCACTACAGTGTAAGTGTTTTTGCATTGTTTGCTTATGTTGTTATTTGGTTCTGAAAGACGTCAGACTAATGGGGTTATTTGTGGGTTTGTACAGGTGGCTCTATTTTATGATGATGGTCGTCCTGTTGAAGCAAAGGGTGTTGGAAGAAAAATACTTGACAAGGTGCATGAGACTTACCATTCTGATTTAGATGGTAAGGAGTTTGCTTATGACGGTGAGAAAACGCTATTTACATATGGAGCTTTGCCTAATAACAAGATGGATTTTGCTGTGGTGCTTGAGGAAGTATCTGCTGCAAGGTAAACCATTATCTGACTATATAGTCTTCACATTGGTTATGTGCTTTAGTTTTGGTTCTTATTGAGGATTTTATGAGCAGGACTAATGGAAATGCAAGCCCTAATGGGAATGGAAGTCCAAGTGATGGTGATAGGAAAAGACTGCGAAGGCCTAACCGGACCAAAAACTTCAAAGTGGAAATCAGTTATGCGGCCAAGATTCCTTTACAAGCTCTTGCTAATGCAATGCGTGGACAAGAATCAGAGAACTCCCAGGAGGCAATACGAGTTCTTGATATCATATTGAGGCAGCATGCTGCAAGACAGTAAGTAACAAGTGTATAGATACCTTTTATTTCATGTTTTTTCGTTTTTGTCTTTCTGATAACTTTGGTATAAACTGCAGAGGTTGCTTGCTTGTTCGACAGTCTTTTTTCCATAATGATCCAAGTAACTGTGAACCAGTTGGTGGTAACATCTTAGGATGTAGGGGATTTCACTCCAGCTTCAGAACAACTCAGGGTGGCATGTCACTTAACATGGGTACATAATTTTACTTGTACTTGATGTTTGGTTTTTGCTTCTGTCTTTTGTAGCAATGATTTAGTGTCTAATAGTTTATGTTTTGGTATTATGCTAGATGTTACAACCACCATGATTATCAAGCCTGGTCCAGTGGTTGATTTCTTAATTGCTAACCAAAATGCAAGGGATCCATATTCGATTGACTGGTCTAAGGTAACCAACTTATTATTATATGTGGCAACTTCATGGTATGAACAATTCCTACCTTTTTGCTTATCTTGAAAAGTTTTTACATGTTGTGTCAATAGGCTAAAAGAACGCTTAAGAACCTAAGGATTAAGGTCAGCCCCTCAAACCAAGAATTCAGGATCACCGGCTTGAGTGATAAGCCTTGCAAGGAACAGATGTAAGATATTCACTAATCTGACTTTGTAGTGAGATGCATTTGTTTCGTTTGACGTTTGTGACATTTTGATCCCTCTCAAAATGGTTCTCTGAAGTTTGCTAGTTTACATTATCTAGGTTTGAATTGAAGAAAAGGATCCCAAATGAAAGTGGAGAGTTTGAGACTACTGAAGTGACGGTTGCTGACTACTTCCGCGACACAAGGCATATTGATTTGCAATATTCTGCGGATCTGCCGTGCATCAATGTTGGGAAGCCAAAGCGACCGACTTACATCCCTCTTGAGGTTTGCCTCTTTTACTCATCAACGTTCTCATTTAGATAATTTGTTTTTGAGATTCATGCTAATTTATGTGATCTGGTGGAATTTTCCCAGCTATGCGCCTTGATTCCACTTCAGAGGTACACTAAAGCACTTAACACGTTTCAAAGATCTGCCCTTGTTGAGAAATCCAGACAGAAACCCCAAGAGAGGATGACTGTTCTGTCCAAAGTAATGTATCCTGACTGTTTCCTATATGTTCTTCTTTGTCAGCGAACTGGACTTTATATATTTTGATTTCATGCTTTCAGGCTCTGAAAGTTAGCAACTATGATACTGAACCTCTCCTGCGTTCATGTGGCATTTCCATCAGCTCCAACTTTACTCAGGTGGAGGGTCGTGTTCTTCCAGCTCCCAAGGTATGGTACAAGTGTTTACTTTTGACTTGATAAATTGTTTTAAAGCTTTTTCATACAGTTAATATTCTCTAGTTTTTTTCACTGACAGCTGAAAATGGGATGTGGATCTGAAGCTTTTCCCAGAAATGGCCGGTGGAATTTTAACAATAAGGTGTTGTTTCTCTCTGCCTTTCTTTTTAACTTTACCTGTTTAGATAGTCTGATTACCTTTATTGTGCAGCAATTTGTGGAGCCAACCAAAATTGAACGATGGGTTGTTGTTAATTTCTCTGCACGCTGTAATGTACGTCAAGTTGTTGATGATCTGATCAAAGTTGGAGGCTCTAAAGGAATTGTAAGTAGGATTTTTCGTCTTTTGTTTTTTAGTATTCTTGAAAACTCGATTGTGATCATCAACATTGTTGATGCTGACTGCTTCTTTCTTTATTTTGTCTCAGGAAATTGCTCCTCCCTTTCAAGTGTTTGAGGAGGGTAATCAATTTCGCCGTGCTCCTCCTCTTAATCGAGTTGAGAACATGTTTAAGGACATTCAGTCTAAACTCCCTGGTGTTCCACAGTTTATACTCTGTGTGCTCCCTGAGAAGAAGAACTGTGATATCTATGGTTAGTGTCTTTTGAATCCAGTCTTTAAATATCTTTTGTGTTTTGTATAATGTTAAGTTTCCTTGGATTAACTTTGAATTCCTCATCAGGCCCATGGAAGAAGAAAAACTTAACTGAATATGGCATTGTTACTCAATGCATGGCTCCTACGAGGCAACCTAATGATCAGTATCTTACAAACTTACTCCTGAAGATTAATGCAAAGGTAATCTCTTTTCTTTTGTTTCGTTATCTTAAATGGTTTCTTTTTTGCTTCTTGTGTGCAATCTCTGATAACATATAACTACAGCTTGGAGGCCTAAACTCAATGTTAAGCGTAGAGCGAACACCTGCATTTACTGTGATTTCCAAGGTTCCAACTATTATCCTTGGGATGGATGTTTCACATGGATCTCCTGGACAGTCTGATGTCCCGTCCATAGCTGCTGTAATCTGTTTACTCTCAATTGTCTTTTATGTATCATTTGGCCTATTTTTCAAGACTGATCTTTATTTCTCTTTTGCAATGTTTACTTAGGTGGTGAGTTCAAGGGAGTGGCCACTAGTCTCCAAATATAGAGCATCTGTTCGTACACAGCCTTCTAAGGCTGAGATGATTGAGTCCCTTTTCAAGATGAACGGAACTGCAGACGATGGCATTATCAAGTGCGCACTTTTAGTAATTCTTGATATGGCTTATGTTGAGTCTTGCATGAAGTCTGGTTTAAGTATTAATGTAACTTTGTTTGTTGCTTGCAGGGAGTTGCTGGTAGATTTCTACACCAGCTCGAATAAGAGAAAGCCAGAACATATCATAATTTTCAGGTAACTGATTTGTTAAGTTAGAGATTTTGTCTCTTTATACATTCTTTGTTTTCTCATTGTGGTTGTTTAATTCAATTCTTCAAGGGATGGTGTGAGTGAATCTCAATTCAATCAGGTTCTGAATATCGAACTTGATCAGATCATTCAGGTAGTTGAAATAATCAAAGATAAAAGTTTCTTAGTGTAATAATCTTATTCTCTGTTAGTACTTGATTGCATCTCTCTTTCCTCAGGCTTGCAAGTTCCTTGATGAGAAATGGAATCCTAAGTTCCTCTTGCTGGTTGCTCAAAAGAATCATCATACCAAATTCTTCCAGCCTGGGTCTCCTGATAATGTTCCCCCAGGTGATTGATTCATTTCATTATAACCTTTTCTTTGAGACAGCTAATCTCAAATCTCATTGTGGGTTTGGTTATTCCGCAGGGACAATCATTGACAACAAAATATGCCACCCGAAGAACAATGATTTTTACCTCTGTGCGCACGCCGGAATGATTGTAAGTATCATATATCAACTCTCGAAACTTCATTCGTTGATCGATATTAGTGTTTGCTCTCCTGGATCGGTTTAACACTCTTTATGTTTTTGAATTAGGGAACTACCCGTCCAACTCACTACCATGTTTTGTATGATGAGATTGGTTTTTCACCTGATGAACTTCAGGAACTTGTCCACTCGCTCTCCTATGTGTATGTAGTCTCACTCGATCTTTCATTACATGTTTTGTGACAACTTTGATTGTGATTAATCACAAAAAATGATCTGATTTCTTTCTTTGGCAATATTTCAGGTACCAAAGAAGCACCAGTGCCATATCTGTTGGTAATTACCATAAAAACTTGTTTCTTTACTCCATGACTTTAGTATCTTCATTTGTTCTTTTAAAACTGACATTTTTTTTACCTTTTTGTGCAGTTGCTCCTATCTGTTATGCTCACTTGGCAGCTGCTCAGCTTGGGACGTTCATGAAGTTTGAAGATCAGTCTGAGACATCTTCAAGCCATGGTGGTATCACAGCTCCAGGACCCATTGCTGTTGCACAGCTCCCAAAACTCAAAGACAATGTCGCCAACTCCATGTTCTTCTGTTAAATGACCAGTCCTACTTGGCTTAGTAAGTAAGTAGTAGTTAATGACTTTTATCTTAGGATCGTTCGGCTTTAAGCGTTAAGGGCATTAAACACTAAAGGCTTGGTGTGTTTTTTTTTGTGAACTATTATCACCAGCCTTGTTTGCCTGCTGGGGTTTGAATATGTTTTTACTTTTTACCCCTTTTAACTATTCTCGGTGGTTGTCTGAAAAAACTTATTGTAGTGAATATCTTAATTAGGAAGTGACCTCTTTTGGCTAAACTATATAGTTCTTGTATCGAAAACAAACGACATAACCTAGCTAAAGCAAAGCCTTAAAAGGTGCAAAGCCTACTTGAATGTAAGAGCTGATGTGTTGTTGTAGTGAATCCTAAGTAGGAACTAGCTTTTTTTTGTCAATATGTAGTTACAAAATCCCCAAAGTAACAAACAAATTGCATAGGTTTGTGAAAGTCAAAAGTTCCAACTTATTGAAGTGAAAACTATAAAGTTTAGGAAAGTGACACTTTTGTTTGAAATAGTTCATACATTAAACCAAACTCAACAAAGAAACGACAGATGCATACTCAAAACATCAAAGCTTTCAAGGCGAAAGCTAAAACGGCTGCGGTAAAAGTGTGTAAAGGTACTAGAGTCAAGGCGGTTGAGGCGGGAGCGAAAGGAGCTGATGGTGGCGGCTGAGGGAGGACATCGATGGCGAGCTTCATACCTTTGTGACAATAACCTCTACCACAAATAAAGTAATAAGGCTTTGGCTCTACGAGCTGAAAGACATCTCTTCCTCCACGCGTAATATTGAATATGAAATCGCTATCCACGCATTGCTCGTAGCTACTCTTGTTAACTTGGAGAATGTTATGCCTCGTTCGATCAAATCCAAAATCTAAACAGTTTTAGAAACATGTTTTAGACTATTAGTACAAAACCATCAAATCAATAAAGAAGAAAGTGGCAAAGCAAAAGAATGAAAGAAAGAAATGTTTACTAACAAAGCCAGTCGCCGGAGTAGAAACGTTGGTGGCTAGCCCAATCAGAGATGTTAACTTCAGAGTTCCAACTGTATCTTCCACCACCAACTCTATGAAGACTTGATTCAACTTCTACCATTACCAATACCATCACTGTTACATATACTAACACCCATAAACTTTTCCCCATCTCTTCTCTTTTCTTTTGTTTGTTATTCAATCTTTTGGTTTTCTTGAAGATGTATTTATAGTGAATGAGCATAAATGTTTTGCATGAACCCTAAAAACCTAATGGTTCAAAACTTCATTGTATATGCATGAGATATATATTTCTTCACATCTTTTTCTTGCTTCTTCTTTTTTATCTTTCTTTCTATAACTCATTATTTTATTCTTTTGATTTATTGGGCCATTTAAAGAACTGTTTTGTCGAGAAAATATTCCACAATTGGAGCTTTTTCTTAGTAATGAACTATTGAATAAATAAATATTGTAGAGAAAGGAAAGGATTACTTGAATAAGAGGAAAATTATCAAAAAGCAATTGGATTCTATTCCTATCTTTGGATATTATTACTATAGACATGTTAAAATTAAAATTTATAAGATTTTTTTTGGTTATATTATTCCATATCTATAAATAAATAAATTACAAAATTGTTGATGTGTAATTTGCTCTTAAATATTGATATATAAAAAAATGAAGAAATGTAGTTATTAAAGCGTTTTGCATGAACTCCACTTCATGTTATATATGCATGAACTTTTTTCACACACCTAATTTTTTACTTTTCTTTTGATTCTTATCCGTAAGATTAAGATAAGTGATGGATTTTTTATTCTGATAATGACATATTAAATTGGTAGAAATTGTGTATTCAATGTTTGATAATTATGTAACACAAAAGTGTTTCAATGCAGTTTGTGGTATAACCTAGTGTTAATTAGAGTAATATTCTTAATAAAAGATCCAAAGTATAAATTAATTATCATTGTCCCCTGTAGTCGTATTATCTATCTAACATAGTACCATACTAGTCGATCAATCGTCGCCGTATCATAACTTGGAGTCTTGGACTCAAATTCAATAGTATTTTTTTTTTTGGTAGTTTCTCAAATTCAATAGTACTAGGATTTACCCCGTGGTTTACCACGGGTCCATATTTATAAAATCTTTTATATATAATCTTAACGATTTTGTATTATAAAATAATTCATTTTTATTTTATTCTTAATATATATGTTACTGTATTATATATATTTTGTAGTATTTTCAAGAATTAAAAGTATTTGTTGACATTGTGTTGAATATATGTGGGTTGGATTTGAATGAACTCAAAGTTTGAATATTAGATTATAATATTTATAATAAACTGTGAAATATATATTGAGGATTCATCATCTGTGTAGATTATAATCGAACTACTTATTGAACGAATTCCTGTTATGACAAAATGAAGGCTAATAGGCTATAATTGTTTCATATTAGTGATGATGGTCTTTAGTTTAGGGATGTGTATATTGGTAATTAATGATAATATTTGCGGTGGATATTTATGGAAATATTAAGTAGTTACGATTTTAATGATAAACACATTTATGGGATCGAGTATTAGGATCCGAAATTATAAATTCCGGGTTGTACAAATAGATTTAAAACCGACCCAAAATACTACATGTCTTAATTAACCTTAGTGATTGAAGATTAATAGTGTTAAAGACAAAGGTTTTTTTGGAAATCTATGTATAAAAATGATTTTTGGTCAGATTGTACTCCAAAAATGTTAAGATAGATTGTGCGTATGTAAGGTTTATTTATTTATTTATATATCAATATAAAACTTTGACAAAAAAAAAATCAATATTATATATTTATACATTTTTGCACTTTTTTGATAGAAGTTATACGGAAATACGTATAGCGGAAAAAATGAAAAAAAAAAAACACATCAAACTTTAAAACAATATACACAATAAAGAAACACAAACGGAATCCAGCGAAAGTTAGTAGCTCAAGCCACTATTTACAATATTTGGAAGCAACGCAACAACTTTGTCCACAATCAGCAAAAAATCCGACCGACATCTATATTTGTGATCTTGGATAAGGAGATCAGAAACATTATCTCAGCAAAGCGTCTTCGAAAGCAGTTCCGAAATTTGATGCAATTTTGGCTCATATGAATTCACTTTGTTATGTGATTTTTTGTTTTTTAATTCCTTGTTTTCCTTTTTTGCCATAGATCTAAAGCATTAAGACTTTTATATGTAAAAGTCAAATATTTCATTACTTAGTGATATTAACAGTTTTAGCAAAAAAAGAAAAAACCTAACCCATAGAATTTTGGAAAAAAACATTAATTTAATTTCGAACCGCGAAGTTCGGACATTTGCGTGCGAGTTGTTTGAAAAAAAAAATATTGCGAAAGCTTAACACCTAAATCGAGTCAAGATAATGAAAGTAAAATTTTTGTTTGTTATTACTTCATTCTCTTCGGATAAACAAACATGTTTTTTTTTATAAACCATAACAATGTTAGTAAATATTTAATATATTCAAACAAGAAATTACAGTTATAAATCCGTTTTATGAATGTATGAGGTACAAATCTCTTATTTTTTACACAAAAACCATGTAAGCATATTACACATAACAAGAAGATATTACATACGAAATGGTCGGAGGCTCAGAGAATACGGCGGTGACTTTTCCGGCAACCATTCAGAAATGATGGGAGCCTCAGAGAATACGGCAGTGACTTTTCCGGCGACCATTCTTTTCTTTGTATTCAACAGAATTGCTACTACGCCTTGTTGTCATTACCCTCTTCCCTCTTCTCCTAATATATTTACACATATTTACAAAATAATTATTAAGTATGAAGAAAGTAAGAAAATAATGGTTATCAAAAAAAAAAATCATAATTAAAGGTAAGATTCTCATTTTATCTAATATTGTTTTTGTTGCTTACCATCTATATATGATTTTATTCTCCTAAATATATCTGCCTTTTTTTTTTTTTGTCGTATCTTTTTAATTTATACAATAAGGTCAAATCAGAATAAGTATCTTTTTATAAAGTTGAAAATTGAAATAGAAAAAGAGATTCGAGTTGAAACTTTTGAAAGAAAAAACAAAATAAATTGGAAGTTATGTTTTCTGTTTACTACTTTTTCTGGTTTCAAAAACAATGCATACAACTGCTATTTTTGTCTAACCTTTTTTTATTTTTATTTTTCAAAAAATATAATATATGAACCGTATAATATGAAAAATTGACACGAATATGAATCGTATAATATGAAAAGTTGACATGAATATGTGTTATAATTTAATTAAAATAATTATATCTTTTTTTTACCACTATTATATATCTTTGAAACTAGCATTATAGAATTTACCGACAGAAAAAAATATATAATATGTTTGTTCTGTCATATTTCACAATTTAACCACACAAATAATTATATAAATATTTTTCGACTTGAAATAAACAAATATAAAGAGATTTCTTTTTTCAAATGACCATTTCACAGAAAACAAAACATACATTTTAAAATCATTTCCAAACAAATAAATAAAGCAAAAGTCACAAAACAATTCATAACATGAAATTGTGAAACGAATGCATAATAATAAACAATCAACAATCAAATAAAACAAGAAAGAAAGCAAAATAAAGAAATGAAAATAAAGATTGAGAATAAGTGTATTTCCTCACTTTGCCATCATAACTTTGACAAACTCTTCATAATTGATCTGACCATCTCCATCAACATCAGCTTCTTTGATCATCTCATCAACTTCTTCATCAGTTAACTTCTCACCAAGATTAGTCATGACATGTCTTAACTCAGCAGCCGAGATGAAACCGTTCTGGTCTTTATCGAAAACCCTGAAAGCTTCTTTGAGCTCTTCCTCTGAGTCAGTGTCCTTCATTTTCCTAGCCATGAGGTTTAGAAACTCAGGGAAGTCTATGGTTCCGTTACCATCAGCATCAACTTCGTTAATCATATCTTGTAGCTCTGCTTCTGTTGGGTTCTGACCTAGTGATCTCATCACTGTTCCTAGCTCTTTCGTCGTGATGCAACCTAACACATACACACACACATTTCTCTCAAATCAGCCTACAAATTCAACACCAAAACCTCCAAATCTCAATGCTTTTAACACACCAATTCTTCAAGTTTAACTAATATACTCAAATAACTCAACCAATACAACACAAAATCTTCAAATCTCACTGCTTTTATGCTTTACTTAACCAATTTAACACATCAAATCTTCAAGTTTCACTGTAACATACCCTAAAAACTCAAACAATTAAACACAAAATCTTCAAAATTTCATTGCTTTTATGCTTTACTCAGCCATTTTAACACACAAAATCTTCAAGTTTCATTGTAACATACTCTAAGAACTCAACCAATTCAAGACAAAATCTTCAAGTTTCACTGTAACATACTCAAAAACTCAACCAATTCAAAACAAAATCTTCACGTTTCACTGTAACGTACTCAAAAACTCAACCAAAACAACACAGAATCTTCAAGTTTCACTGTAACATACTCAAAAACTCAACCAATTCAATACAAAATCTTCAAGTTTCACAGTAACATACTCATAGAACTGAACCAATTCAAACGTAATATAATCATAGAACTGAACCAATTCAACACAGAATCTTCAAATTTTCAATGAAATCAACACCGATTACTAAATTAACGTCTGTAAACATCGATCGATTCTAAGATTTTCGTGTCAACCCTCATCTCACTAAAAGCAAAATCTGAAGCAAACAAAAAAAACTAGAAACTCGATTCAGTTTTGAGATTATCATCATCGAGATAGATCCAAATTCGAAATCATAATTCAAAAACATCGAAGCGTAATGTCGAATACAGAGAGTCTAACGATGAACAACGAAGAAGTATCAAATTCGTTAAAGCCATGACTAAGTAATAAACTCCAAAAAAAACCAAAATTATTCAAAAGAGGAAAGATCTGAGAGAGAGAGAGAAAGAACCATCTCCGTCTTTGTCGAAGAGGCTAAAAGCTTCCTTGAACTCAGAGATCTGATCATCGGTAAGCTGATCTGCCATTTTTAGGATGAGAAAGAGAGACGAAGAAGAAGAAGAAGAAGAATCAACGTTGGTGTGATTTAGCGATGAAGGTGGTGGTGTTGTGCGTGAATTATATAAAGCTGATGAAAAAGGAGGAGAAAGGCCCATTAGGCCCAATTATAGCAATTTCGAATCCGATTCTTTGTTTTATATTCTTCCACTGGGCCTTTCTGTGACTTTTTTTTTTTTTTTTTTAATCTACCTTTATTTCAGATGGAAGTGATGTATATATTCCAATGTATGATTTGCCGACAACAATTCATATATCAGTAAATATAGGAAAATCGCTCAAATCGCTAAATTTTTAGTAAATATCATCTATACTAGAATTTTTGAAGTAAAATTTTTTTTTTTTTTAAAGAATTACAGTTTATGTTATTGCTTATATATGTATGTATGAACAGTTTCAAAATTAATTCTTTCTACTATCTATAGAACCAATTTTTTTATATAAAATTAATAATTTAATTAGGAACATCTATATAATGTTTCACAATTAATAATATATGTATTACGAAATTTTTTTCAAGATTTAAAATTATGATTCTCTCATCATTTTTGTTTAATTTTATATTTTAATTGTTTTGTTTCATCATCTATATATATAAAGTAGAATTTTTTCTCTTATTCTTAAGCCACCTCATCATCCTAATCGTCATCCACATCATTTACTATTTAATTTAATTAATTTATTTATACAATTGTTTTCTTTAATTTAAAGATTTATACACATGTAAACAAGTCCTTTCAAATAACTAGTTTAGTACCCGTCCGATGGACGGGTTATCTTTATTTAAAATTAAATTAAAAATTAAATTTATTACAACTTTAAAAAAAATAATTTCCAAATTTTTTTTTGAAAAATAAGAGAAATTAATTTCATTTGGAAAGAGATTTTATTTGGTTTGAAGTATCAAATAAACGTGGATATATCTATATATATATATATATATATAGATATATAGATATATATATATATAGATATATAGATATCTCTTAATATTCGTTATTAAACGTTAATTATAAAAATCTAATAATGTCAAATTGACAATCACCAAAACATTTGGGAGCTATTTGGGAGCTATTCACCATTACTCATAATATTTCTAAAATATTTTTAAAAATCTTAATTTAGCAATTATCCTCTAAAACATGATTATACCATTTTGTTAAAACTTTATTTCTTAACTTTAAATTTTTCAAAAAATCATTCTCAGACTATGAAAAATTAATTAATTATTATTTAATATGATGGTAAAGTTCTTTCAAATTAACATCAATATAAAATATGATGTTAAATACAAATATAGTCATTTGTAAATAAATTCATATAAACAACGTAAATAAACATAATGGTTCTAAAATAAATTATAGCATCGTTGAGGAAAACATTAAAAAATCTTTTAAATACGAATTATAAAAAACTACATATTTTCTTTAAAATATTTTAAAATTACTATATTACGATTTATATTGAACTTTGTTATCTTTAATTTAAGCGAAAAATATTATTTTCGAAAATCTTTTATTCACCCTTATGTTTTAGACAATGAAATTGCTCAATGGCATAATACATTCAAACATAAATTAAAAATTAAACAAATATAACATATTATAAAATAAAAATAATGATTAAAATTATGTATTTAGTTAACCCAAACTGATAAATAACCTTGTTTAATTGTAAAACTTAAATCTCACTCCTCTTTAATAAACCCAAACCGATAAATAATCTCGTTTAATTATAAAATCTAAACTATAATGCAGATTTACAAACTCAACATATAACCCTCATAACTGTAAACCCTACAACTGACAAAACCAAAAATTAGGTTAATAGTTGAAAGAGAATTTTTAAGCAATACCCTTTTTGGTGTACCCGTTTTAAAAAATACACCAATTTTCTATACATTTTTAAAAATATCCCTTTTCAAATATGAAAAATTTTAAACTTTTATATAGTTTATAAGGTACATCTAGATAATCATTACTATTAGGAGACTCAATGAAAATATTTATAAAGTTTTAAAAAGGTTTTAAACGGTGTTTATAATACTTTTATAAGGTTTTTATAAGGTTTAAAAAGTTTTGATATGTTTTTTAAATAATTTTTAAAACGTTTTTAAAAGGTATTTACATGGTATTTAAATTTACACACATAGAAAGATAATTTGTGTCTAAATATCTAAGCTTACATATACTTTTTATATAAATATCAATTTTTTACTTTTTAATTATCAAAAATACCCTTTTCCATACCACTTTTAAAAAATACCGCTATTTCAAACTTTATAAAAAAACGACTTTAAATATTGAAATTTATACAAATATGTGTGAAAACTTATAAATATACACACAAATTACCTTTATATATGTTTAAATTTTTATATATCTTTCATAAATAGCGTAAAATAACTTATAAATACCTTTTAAAAACATTATAATTAAACCCTTTTAAGAACCACTTAAAAACCTTATAAAACTTGTAAAAACGATTTAAAACCTTTTACCTTTTAAAACATTTGTATCAAATTTTCAAGTAGTAGTTATTATATAGAAGTACCTAATAAACCATATAAAAATTTATAATTTTTCATATTTAAATATGGATATTTTTGAAAATGGATAGATAAAGGAGGTATTTTTGAAAAGAGGTACGCCAAAAGGGGTATTTCTCAAAAATTCTCTTTAATTTTTTATAATTGTCTTTTAATTTTGTATAAAAATTCCATTTGTATCTTAATATTAAAAAAATTAGATATAACATGATGCGACATCTTATGTTTTTACTTGACACTTATCATGATCACGTGGGTTAGTAAATTTAAAAACCAAGTTTCGATATATAATCTCGTTTAATTGTTAAACTTAAACCATAATTTTAATTTATAAAGATAAACCATAATTCTTATTTATCATTTATATACCCAAACCAACAAATAACCTGATTTAATTGTAAAATTAAAGTTTAAACCTTAATACTCTTCTGTAAACAAAACCGCCATATATTCTTGTTAATTATAAATTTTAAATCCCTATCTTATTAATAAACCAAATTGACATAACTGAAATTAGGTTATTTGTTTAATTTTACTAATAATTTTTAATATATAATTCTTTATAATATATATTTTATATATTTCCTTTTTCGATAGGGTTAATAATATTTCTATTTAATCCAAATATTAACAAAATTAGTTATGCCACGTGACAACATCTTATCGTTTATAATTGACACGTGTCACGATCTTGTTAATGGCTGACTTTGAAAACCAAGGTTTATATAATAAGATATATTCGGAAGATTATTAAGAAAATTTTAATTTTCTTTTTTTATAAATATTTTTCTTTTAATAATTTGCCACATGTCAAAATCTTAAATTATTATTTGCCACGTGTCACGATCTTGTTAATGGCTAACTTTGAAAACCAAAGTTTATATAATAAGATAATTATAATAAAATAAATATTTTAAATTTTAAAGTTGTTTTATATGAAAATACGGAAAATATATTAAAAGGGAAATCATATACGTATATATAATAGTATAGAAGTGATCATAACGATACATAAATTACGTCAAATTCAATAAAAAAAACCATAAAAAAATATGATAATATATAAAGAGGTAATATGACAAATAAAAATAACAAACAAAAACATAACGAACCAAAATAAATAGAAAATGAACAACAGATCACCAAATCAATAAATAAAAAATACAACAATTCGCGCAAAATTCACAAATCATTCTCAACTTTCGGGCCAACATATTAAAAGAACGCACAATATTAACATCATCTAGATCTATATTTGGTGGGAGCCTTAATAACACATGTTTTTCTACAATTCTCCATAACACTTCCGTTTACGCCTACTCATCGATTTATACTATACACACTTAATTTCTCAACTACTATCAAAACTAAAATAAAATAGATTTTCTATACAAACACAACATGAGATAAAAAAAATAAAAGTACGCTAGAGTGGAGAAAATAAGTACGAAATAAAATACGAATCAATTACTCATAAACAACGTAATAAAACTCCCGCGTGTAGCACGGCCAACCTACTAGTATAATTCATAAAGTTAACAAAATTCTACTTTTTGTACATATTGTGATTCGAAATTTTTCTAGAAAGACATATATTACTCAATTAATACTCAGATGGGTATCTACATTTTTTTTTTTTTTGCATATATTGTGATTTGATTTTTTTTTTAAAGACATATACATTACTCAATTAATACTCAAATGGGTATCTACCCGATGAAATTTCTCTTATATTTCAGTTTGTTTAGCAAACTTAATATAGTAAAAAGTGCACCATTTACATTATGTTTTCTAACTAATCTGAACCTGTCATTTAATAAAGTTAAATATCATCCACATAATTTTTTTAACATAAGTTATTAAAATAAACCATATAGCAATATCTCATATTCTCATTGGTGTTAGAGTTTATTTGTTGATATGGGTTTGTAAGAGAAAGATTAGTTAGGATTTAGATGTTACAATAATAAACAAATTTATATACTTTTTGGTTTATAAGGGAGAGTTAGAATTTAGATTTTAAACTAAACAATGTTCAATTTCGGTTTGGACTTATAAAGACAAGTTAGGTGAGATGCCGGTTCTGGTTTGTAAAGGACGATATAGAATTTAGATTTTACGATGAAACAAAGTTTTATGTAGTTTGAGTTTATAAAAAATAAAATTAGAAAAGAAATTATGGCTTTAGACCCTCTCCATTACATATATCAAAGAGAGTGTTTTAATATAAAACTAAAAATAAAATACTAATATTATAAGATAATATTTTGGAGAATGTGAGACACTATCTCTAAGAGCACCTTCAATGGGCGTTTCTCAATGCGTATCTGGTAATTAAAAACTAAAAAACAATGAAAATGATGAAAGAGAAACATAAACAGTTTACCATTGAGGACTTGTGAGAAACATATCTACAAACTTGTCATTAGTTAATTTCTTTTTTTATTATTTGAAACTCAAATGAATACTTCATTTATTTATAAACTGAATAAATTAATATATATGAGAGAGACATACTGAAACGACCAAACTCATTGTCCTCAATTTTAATTCATCAATATTAACCCCATAATTAATATCCAACCAACAAATTAAACCAAAAGACAAACTGCAACGGAAATCAAATATTTTAATCCAATAATTCAACTAAATAAACCAATATCCAACAAATTATCCAATAACCAAGAACCAATAATCATTCAAGAAAATCTAGCAATCCTAACATGCTTCTAATTCCATGATTCCAAAACAATTAAATAAAACATAACACCATACTCATCGACTCTAGATCATCGCCTTCATCCTCGCCTTGATTCCACGATCACACTTAATCTTTACATGCAGCACAAACACAATGCGATGCGTGAGTATTATTACAAATACTTGTGAAGCGATCATCCTATCCACTGGGCTATACACACAAACATATCAAACCAAACCAACATGCATAAGATTAACCTCAACAAACCAGGCATAAAAGACACAAACTTCTCGCTGTTCATAAATTTTGTTGTCCAGAAATTGATGTCGACCGACACTACCACCGCATAAGCCTTGAAATCGCCTCTCAACTCCCCAAAGAACAAATTCACCACCTACAAAGCTCCAACCATGAACACTAAAACATGTAATAACATAAACCAAAAGACACAAACAAACCACACAAAACAATTTTCATCCATCTACACCAATCAAACACACATCAGAAGGGTTAAACATGCTCAAATCAAACTGAAAGGAGGATAAAACATAGAAGAATAACACCACATCAACCTCTCTTCATACCCACATACACGAACTCAACCTCTCCTTGTTAGAGCTCACAAAAACAGCCACAAAAACCTCCAACAAACCCTCTAGATTCATTTTAAAGCTTCAGGAACAACAACACAAAACTCTCTCTCTCTTTTGCTCTCAATAAACGACAATAGCCAAAAGTGAGAAGAAAGTTGTTGCCCAAGAGTCTTAAGTCAAAATTAGGGCTTTTCTAAACCAACTTAATTAAATCGATAATTAAGTCAAACCGACAAAGTTGATGGTGTCGATCAACACTGTCCTAAAAACAGGACACGAGCGTTACAATTCTCTCCCACTAACATAGATTCGTCCTAGAATCTAGCAACACCGTGCTTTTGCCATGAATCACAACCAACCGCTACCACGGTCCAACAAGCCTTGACCAAACCGACCAACACATTAAATATCCCTGAGGTCTCCATCAACCTCTGAGGTCTCCATCAACCTCCGAGGTCTCCATCTAGTCTTTATGCATGGCATCCGCGTAATAGACCTCTCATGCTCACAAATCTTTACTCTCAGTTTGCAACCTAGATTAGTACCACTCTCACTCTCAAACTGTAGTCTTTGAGGTATATCATCTCACTCTTGGGTTGTCACCCTCGAGCACTCCTGGTATATGTGGAACTAATCCTCCCCTAAGAGAACTAATCATCTCATTTGCTACTCTCAGTTGCAACCTTTGAGCCAGTAGTACATCTGGAGAACTAATCATCCCCTCAAGAGAACTAATCATCTCAGTGAGTTGTTTTGAGTTGTTTAAGGAACTCACATCCTCTAAAGAAAGTTTTCTAAACGCCTACCAGCATCTCCTGACCAGAACTCCCTCAAGTGGCCTCTATACAACATCGCAATATCATACCCACCACCCATATCCCCTCACCGAAATATCATCTTTACCATGACCCTCTCCCAAGGTCAGCTCATAAACATCCCACTCTTCAGGATGTTTACGCATACTTTCCTAAAATATACATAACCAGAATGAACACACTATCATAAGAATACTCATCTTATCAATTCTCCAAAATGTAATAATTTACAACCAAACAAAAGTACATAATGGGAAAAGTAAAAGCAACAACAAATCTCTGAAACTGGAACCCATAATGATAAGCTTTATTCCTCAGCTTGCTTCTCAAACCACTTCCTGAATCTCGCTTTCATCCTCGCCTTTGGTTCCCAAGTCTCCAAATCCCATCACAGTCCCAAAGGACTCTCATCAAAGGAATCTTCTTACGTCGAATTTCCTTGACTTTTTTCTCGAGAGGTCTCACCGTTAGAATAATGTTGGACTGTAGATCTACATGAGTCTTAGCCAACACATCATCATCCTTATGCAAGCACTTCTTAAGCATCAACACATGAAAAACCTTGTGAAATGCATGCATAACCTCCTGTAACTCCAACCGATACTTCACCACCTTGACATGCTCAACAATCTAGAAAGTACCCATATACCTCAAACTCAAGTTAGTCTCGGTAAGAGACCTGTTAGGATACCGTAATATAACCATCTTGAGATACACTCTATCTCCAACTTTAAACTCAAGCTCTTTCCGCCTCTTATTAGAATAAATCTTTTGTCGATCCTGAGATTCTCTCATGTTCAGCTTCAAAACACGGATCTTCTCCAAAATTTCCTGAAAAAAATCAGCACCCAATATTAGCGTAATGGTCTGAAGCATGACCTCCCATACAAAGCCTCATAAGGGTCATGCCAATACACGCTTGGTATTTATTGTTATAAGCAAACTCTACCAAGCTCAAGTGATCCACCCAATGACCACCCAAATCTAGTACACACATCCTTAAAATATCCTCGAGCGTATAAATAATACTCTCAGATTGCCCATATGTTCGAGGATGATCCGTTGTACACAAATGCACATTCTTATCCATCTCCTTCTGGAAAACCCTCTATAACGCAAAAGTTAACCCCGCGAAGGTTTACTATCTTTGATACATACTTATTAGTCAAAACCACCGTTCCATCGGTCTTCTTAATGGTAAAAACTGTTCACACTTAGTTAACCAGTCCACCTTGACCCAAAAATAGCATCCTTAAATAGAGAACCTTACAGTCCGACCACGAAATACATCGTGATCATATCCCCATTTTCACTCCAGAATGGAAAACTCTACAACAAACACCTTAGTATGTGATGCTATGTATGCACTACCTGGCACACATCACACTTTGCGACCTAGTTAGCGACATCTTCTTCATCCCGACCTAGTTATAATACCGCTTAAGATCCCAATACATCTTAGTCACTCCTGAATGAATGAAAAAAAATCTAACGTGAGCCTCTTTCAGAATCTCAAACCCTACCCCCTAGGCACATAAACCCGCCCGTGAACAAAATTTGTCCCATTAGCAAAGACATGATACTCCAAAATAGTATCTTTGGAAGCATTAACCAGACCCGCATCCTTCACTTCAGCCCATCACACTCTAGTCAGAAGATCTGCCAGATTCGTTCCCCTCCAAACCCAATGGTTCGTAAGAAGTGACACACAACTTCAACGTGCTAATTTTATCCCTCAAAACCTACATATCTCGCTCCTGAGGCAAAGCCGCCAGCTTTCTGCTTAGAGCATCTAGACGACGTTAGTCTTACCAAAATGGTAAGCTATCCCCAGATCATAATCCGCCACAAACCCCATCCAATGGCTCTGCCTTTGATTGAACTCTGGTTGCGTAAAGATGTACTTCAGCCTTTGATGATCCGTCATCACCTAAAATTTCCCGCCATAAAGATAAGATCTCCAAAATCTTTAAGGCAAACACCAGTGCAGCCATCTCCAAGTCATGAGTACGATAATTGCCTTCATGCTTCTCCAACTACCTTCAAGCATAGGCAGTCACCTTCCCACTCTCGAGCCATCCGTGTATGTCTTCACACCATATACTCAACATCACGTTTAGGTCTGCGAATCTCTCCTCAAATTCCAGTGACCACCAAGAAGGAACATCTTTCCATTAGTCATCAGCTGCGCCTTACTAGCAAAATCCTTGACGTATTTTCGGTAATAACCTGTTAAACGGTGAAAACTCTGAATCTAGGTAGCATTTATTGGCCTCAGCCAGTCTCGGATGACTTTGAAATCCAGCTTTCCGCAGCCAGAATCTACACTTTCTCAATTTAGGATACAACTTTTGTTCCCGAGCTTCTCTATCACGGTCCGTAAATGAACCTCGTGCTCCTCAACACATTTAGATACACCAAGATGTTGTCAATGAAAATGATCACGAACTCGTCCAGATACTCCTGAAACACACTCTTCATCCATCTCATGAACGATGCTGGTGTATTTGTCAACCTTAATGCTATCATCACAAATTCGTAATCTCAATACTTCGTCTAAAACAGCGTCTTTCGGACATTCGCCTCATCTATCAGGATTTACTGTTAACTCGACGCCAAGAATGAATAATCATCCAAGACAATCTAGCAATCCTAACATGCTTCTAATTCCATGTTTCCAAAAAACAATTAAATAAAACATAAACCACACTCAACCACTCTAGATTATTGCCCTCATCCTCACCTTGAATCCACCAACACACCTAGTCTTTACCGACACCACAAACACAATGAGATGCATGAGTAATATCATTAATACTCAGCAAAGCAATCTTCCCATTAACTAGGCTATGCAAACAAGCATATCAAACCAACCATGCATAGAAAGACATGAACTACATGTTGTCAAGAAATTTCATTGTCGAAAAATTAGTGTCGAACGACATTGCTTCCGCAAAATCCCTGGAATCGCCTCTCAATTCCCAAGAGAATGAATTCCCCACTTCTAAAGCTCCAACCATAAACCCTATCACCCAAACATGCATTACCAGCAACAAAAACACAAGCACAAACCACACAAAACAATTTCCATCCATTCACGCCAATTAAACACACATTAAAAAGGTTAAACATGCTCACGACAGCCATGGTCACTATAGCAACTCGACCGCCATTTTTCCAGTGGGCCCCATGTTCGCCACCAGCCCATGGGCCTACCTTTTTTAATGGACCTCACGTCCTCTCACTAGGTCATGAGCCCATCAATATCTGACGGTCGGTTTGCTACGTCCGAGAGGCTCAAAGACTTGTCTACCGAGCCTACAAATCCTCACATGATCTTTTCTTGTGTTTTGGCCTCACTCACACAGTTCTGATAACCACTTCCGAGAAGGTCACCCATCCTTTTGACTATTCCACCATAAGCACTCTTAACTATGGAGTTCTCTTAGGACCCTTGACCAAAAAGACAAGTGCACTTTTGTGACATAGGTGGCCAAATCAATTCATTTAAACCTCTCCGCAAACTGGGGTCTCACAATTCTCCCTACTAACAGGCCGCAAAGTCCTCGTTGCGCACCAAGACTGTCACCCCTTGACAGTGTGAGCCCACCACTCCACACTTGTCTGGGTTCGGCTCTGACACCACTTGTAACCCCCTAACCGCCATCTCTCCAGTGGGTCCCATGTTCACCACTAGCCCATATGCCCACCTCTCTTAATGGAATTCATAGTCCTCTTACTAGGCCCATGAACCCATCAATATCTGACAGCGGGTTTGATACGTCTGAGAGGCTCAAATACTTGTTTACCGACCCTAAAAGTCACCACTCGATCTTTCTCTGTGTTTTATAGGGTCGGTACTATAAAAAAAAAATTAAAGATCAATAGTTATCACTAATTTTATATATAGATCATGTAGTAAAAAAAATTAACATTGTATAAAAAAAGTTTATCACTAATTTAAGTGATGAATAGTAAATAAATCAATCAATAGTTAAAGATTTTTTTTGCACTGATTATGTAGACTCAAGACTGATAATGTAGTTGAAGATAAGTAAACTATTACTGGGCCAAATCATAATATAAATAAAGCCCGTTAGTTGCTGAATCAACCCACCCGAGGTTAAGACCCGAACCGTGTTTAATATCCAAAAAGCCAAAATCGGAGCTCCAAAAAGATTCGGCTTCTCTGGCTTGAGAACAAAGAAAACCCCATTCTCCGATCTCTGCTTAAAATCACTCGAAGAAGAAGCAAGACGAAGCAGAAACAATCAAAGATCGAGAAAGATGAGTAGCATTGGAACTGGATACGATCTCTCCGTCACCACTTTCTCTCCCGATGGCCGTGTTTTCCAGATCGAGTACGCCGCCAAAGCTGTTGACAACAGTGGGTTAGTACTACTAGTTTACCTTCTTCATCTTCTTCGACGATGTTTCTTCCGTTTACTAGATCGGATTTAGCTTTGAGGTTTTGGGATATGGAGAATTACTCCTTTATCGAATTAGGGTTCTTTTAAAGGTGTTTTTCTCCTTTGTTTTGTTCGCAGGACTGTTGTTGGAATCAAGTGCAAAGACGGGATTGTGATGGTTTGATTTCTTCCTCTTTTGTTACTTTTGAAATTTTTATCATAGTTTCTTCAGTGAAGCGTTTATATAGTGGTTTTGGTCTCTCTTGTTTGAATTTTGTAACTCGATTTCGATGAGGTTTCTTTGATTTAACCTCTAAATTTAGTACACGCATATATGCAAATCAGATTCTGTAGCTTTGATTTGTCATAATTCTTTGGAAATATTGGAGGAAGATGACACATTTCAGAGTCCCTTAGTTCCATTTCGAGAATCTGTTGTTATTTTTGGCATTACAGTTTTGATAAAGGAATGGTCTTGCTAAGTTTTATATAAAGGAATGGTCTTGCTAAGTGTTTAGATAAAAGAATGGTCTTGATTAGTGTCTTATATAAAGGAATGGTCTAGCTAAGTGTTTATCTTTTGGGTGTTTGGTTTTAGGGTGTGGAGAAACTTATTGCATCAAAGATGATGCTACCAGGTTCAAACAGGAGAATCCATTCTGTTCATCGTCATGCTGGCATGGTATGTATTTTTTTCCTATTTCTTGTAAACTATAGTAAATTAGCTTCTGCTAAGGATATGCAACTTTTAGTATTTTTCTTTCCAATTAGAACTGTGTCTAGTCTGGTAGTATATTGTTTTGTTTCATTATTATGAGCAATTCTTCTTCTGTGTCATGTCAGGCTGTTGCTGGGCTTGCAGCTGACGGTAGACAAATTGTTGCGCGTGCTAAGTCTGAGGCAAGAAGCTATGAGAGGTATTAATGAAAACATCAGTAGCTTCTGCTATTAAAGTTGCATCTTAGATTTATTACGATGAAAGAACTGTTTTACTCCTATGCTTTTCCCAAGTGGATGTTCTCTTAGTTGAATTTCAAAATTACTCTCTGCTCTTTGTTAGATTGAAAATCTAAATATATGAGCATAAGATGTATGTTCTCCTTTCTTCCTGCATGGCTTTGCGTAACTTTTTCCCGTCTGTGTAACTAACTCTACTTTCACTTGTGATAATTTAGTGTTTATGGTGATGCTGTACCTGTGAAGGAACTTTCTGAGCGTGTTGCAAGCTATGTACATTTGTGTACCCTCTATTGGTGGCTCAGGTTTGTCCAATTTATCTACTTTTTTGATAGTCGCCTAAGCATCTCTCCTACTTTGAATTATAAGAAAATGATTTTTTATGTTGAAGGCCTTTTGGTTGTGGAGTCATTCTTGGAGGTTATGATAGAGACGGACCTCAACTGTACATGATTGAACCATCAGGCATATCATATGTAAGTTATTTCTACTCATATATGTCTCTAAGCTTTAAAATTTTTTACGTCATTTCTCCTGTCATCATATGAATTTTGCTTCCTGCAGAGATATTTTGGTGCGGCAATTGGCAAAGGAAAGCAAGCTGCTAAAACGTAAGTTACAGAGTGAATATTTTTGGTTTTATCCCAGTATTTTCTAGGAAGGGTATATGTAGTACCACTAGGACTGATCAGTTTAACTTTTCCAAAGGAAATGCCACCTAACTTCACAATTAAATAGACAGAGAAATAATTTGAACTTGAAAGACCCATGTGAGCTTTCATGATTGATACAATTGATGATTTTCCATGAATATATGTAGTATAAGAACTGTTCAGTAGATATTTCTGGATTGTATAGCTTTTGGCTGCCTTTGACCTGTGTGGAATTTGTTACACCAAAGTTATCAAAAGGGCAAGGGTATACAAGTGTTCTGAGGTATCAGAGGATTTTTCTTGCAGGGAAATTGAGAAGCTGAATTTATCGGAGATGACATGCAAAGAAGGCGTTATCGAGGTGGCGAAAATGTGAGTGTGCTTCTCATGTAACATTTTCAGTAGTAAACTCTTGTGGTTCTCATGTGCTTTTATAACCAGGGTTATTTTATTAGCAAGATCTAATGTGACGTAACATGTGCAGCATCTACAAGCTACACGATGAAGCCAAGGACAAGGCATTTGAATTGGAGATGAGTTGGATATGCGACGAGTCAAAACGAGAGCATCAGAAGGTAAAAAAACTTTTTAAGTGCTTGCTTATTGATGGGGTGATTTAAAGAAATGTTAATAAACCTTGAAATTGGACTCATCGTAGGTCCCTGATGATCTTCTGGAAGAAGCAAAGACGGCAGCTAAAACTGCGCTCGAGGAGATGGACGCTGACTAAAACTGAGGATTGTCGTGAACTTAGATATGTCTTAATGCTGGTGTTTCGTATGTACTCTGAATTGAATTTTGTTTGGAGGGACAGTTGTTGCAGTTTGAACTATCAGTCTTTTATCTTATTGTCATCAACAGTTGGTACGATAACTCCTTCAGTAGGTTCATTTGATAATTGTGTTCTAGAATTAAACTTTCATCGGAGTACAGAACTAAGAAACAAAGCCAGAACAAGAATAAAGGGAAGTAAAGTTATACAAAACCTGCGTATCATATAAGAACTCATCTGATTTGAAACGGAACATGAACTTTTTAGATATGAGAGCTTATATTGGTACAAATATTGTAGGTTGGAGTAGAGGCTACTCGGTTCAAGTTCGGGTAACAATCGTTTGGGTTCGGGTTTCTTGGTAGGGTAGAAGAGTTTAGGATCCAATATCGGGTTTTAGGTTTTTTAGGTAGAAGAGTTTAGGACCCAATATAGTAAATATAAAAATTCGGTTTTTGGGTTGATGTCTGAATTTTCAGAAAATACTCGGATTTTTGGATAAAAGGAGAATTTCAGGTATAAATTTGGGTATTCGAGTAAATAATTTGAGTTTCTGGGTCATAAATTATTTATATACATTTATATTTTGGGTATTTTCGGGTTTGAGTTCGGTTTAAAGTTTTCGAGTAGAAAATTTAGGGATAAATAGAGTAAATCTAAAATTTTGGGTTCCATTTTTTTCTTGTCCAAGCCTAGAGTAGCCATAGCTCATAGTTAACCGTGGTGGTCGCCAGCAACACAATTAAATGACCATAACAATTTAAATGTAGACGCAAAAAGAAGATAGATGACGATTTCATAAGTGACAGATCCCAACAAGTTAGGTGAAAATGTCAGCAACGTAGACTCGTGATTCGTTTACATTTTAAAACAAGCATGATCCTAATCTCTAAAAATCTCACATGCTTATATCTATATATTGTGGCTTAGAGGATTCTGACAAAACGAGATATAAATAGGAACTTCTAAGTTCTAAATTAATTATTTCATAACGTTACCTTTACATTTTGAGTAACAATGGGAGCAATTGTAAGCAACGACGTTCAAAACTGCTTCTTCTATATCCTCCTATGCATCTTCTCAATCTTGTTTTACTTTTTTTTCTTAAAGAAACCAAAGGTTCACTATGATCTGCCTCCGAGTCCTCCGTCTCTACCGATCATTGGCCATCTTCATCATCTCCTCTCTCTTTTCATCCACAAGTCTTTACAGAAACTTTCCTCCAAGTATGGACCTCTACTCTATCTTCGTGTCTTCAATGTTCCCATAGTACTCGTCTCCTCTTCCTCAATAGCTTACGAGATCTTTACGGCACAAGACGATAACGTTTCCACTCGTGACCTCCCTACAAATGAAGGGTCTCTCTTCTTTGGATCTTTTGGCTTTGTTACCGCACCTTACAGAGAACACTGGAAGTTCATGAAGAAGCTCATTGTCACCAAACTCCTGGGGCCTCAAGCACTCAAGAAGTCACAAAGTGTCCGTGCAGAGGAGTTAGAGCGGTTTTACTTAAACCTATTCGATAAGGCGATGAAGAATGAGAGCGTTGATATTGCTAAAGAAGTTATGAAGCTAATTAATAACACCATCTGCAAGATGATTATTGGGAGGAGTTGTTCAGAGGAAAACGGTGAAGCAGAGAAAGTCAGAGACTTGGTGGACAAGTCAGATGCCTTGGGGAAGAAGTTTTTTTTTGCGGCTATCTTGCGCAAACCGCTCAAGAAAATTGGGATTTCACTGTTCAAAAAGGAGTTAATGGATGTTTCTCGCAAGTTTGATGAGGTGTAAGAGAAAATTCTTGTGGATAACAAACATAAACTGGAGGATCATCATCAACAAGATACTGAAATGATGAATAAGCTGTTGGAAGTTTATGGAGACGAAAACGCAGAGTACAAGATCACTAGAGACCATATCAAGTCATTGTTTGTGGTAAATGTTCATCTCCTAAGATAACAAAAAGGTAACACCCTTGGTGTGTCTTGACTAAGAAATATTTGTTATTGCAGGATCTTTTCGTTGCAGGCACTGACACATCGACGCACACTATACAATGGATCATGGCCGAGATTATCAACAGTTTCTACATTCTTGAGAGATTGAGGGAAGAAATTGATTCTGTTGTAGGGAAAACAAGATTGATTCAAGAAACTGATTTACCGAACCTCCCTTACTTGCAAGCGACCGTCAAAGAAGGGTTAAGATTGCACCCACCTATCCCTCTTGTGGTAAGGACATTTCAAGAAAGGTGTATGATAGGAGGCTTTTATATACCGGAGAAAACAACACTTCTTGATAATGGTTATGCTATGATGAGAGATCCTGAATATTGGGAAGATCCTGAAGAGTTTAAGCCTGAGAGGTTTCTAGCTTCTCCACTTTCAAAATCAAGCCAAAAAGATGATATAAGAGAAAACTTCTTGAAATACATTCCTTTCGGGAGCGGAAGAAGAGGCTGTCCGGGAGCTAATCTAGCTTATGTCTCTGTAGGAACCGCGATTGGAGTGATGGTGCAATGTTTTGATTTGAAAATCAAAGGAGATAAGGTTAACATGATTGAAGCCACTAGATCAATGACATTGACCATGGCTCAGCCTCTTAAGTGCACTATTGTTCCTCGAGAACCAAACTCAATTCCTTTAACTTCAAAAATGCATATTCCCATTTCTTGAATTCTTGTGTGTTGTTTTTTCTTAGTCTCATAGTAAGACATGTTCCCCGGTTAAAACTATTACTTCTTGGTCAGTCGTCAATGTTAACATAAACACAATCTAAAATATTATTCAGAAGAAAGATTCCATCTGTCTATTATTCCATGTTCTTCGAAAACGCAAAAGCATTTTTCTTTAAGTAATAAAAAGTTTACTTACAAAAATATTTCATCTTAACCCTCCTCTGCCTTCTTTCATTACTCTGTTACTCTCTCTTCTTCAAGAAACCAAAGAATGGCTTCAGATTGCCTCCAAGCCCTCAATCTCTACCAATCATTGGACATCTTCATCATCTCCTCTCTCTTTTCATCCACAAGTCTTTGCAGAAACTCTCCTCCAAGTATGGACCTTTGCTTTATCTTCGTGTCTTCAATGTCCCCATAGTACTCGTCTCCTCTTCCTCAATAGCCTATGAGATCTTTACATCACAAGACGTTAACGTTTCGAGTCGTGACCTACCTATGAATGAAGGGTCTCTTTTCTTTGGATCTCTTGGCTTTGTTACCGCACCATACGGAGAATACTGGAAGATCATGAAGAAGCTCATTGTCACCAAGCTCCTTGGGCCTCAAGCACTAGAGAGGTCACAAAACGTCCGTGCCAAGGAACTAGAGGGGCTTTACTTAAAGTTATTAGATAAGGCGATGAAGAAAGAGAGCGTTGAGATTGTTAAGAAAGCTATGAGGCTAATTAACAATACCATATGCAAGATGATTATGGGGAGGAGTTGTTCAGAGGAGAATGGTGAAGCAGAGAGAGAGTCAGAGGCTTGGTGGCCAAGTCAGATTCCTTGGCGAAGAAGTTTTTCTTGGCGAGCATATTGCGAAAACCGCTTAAGAAGATTGGAGTCTCATTGTTCACAAAGGAGTTAATGGATGTTTCGCGAAATTTTGATGAGGTGTTAGAGAAGATTCTTGTGGTAAAGAAAGAGAAAGTGGAGGAGCACCAACAAGGCACTGACATGATGGATAAGCTCTTGGAAATTTATGAAGACGAAAACGCAGAGTATAAGATCACTAGAAACCATATCAAGTCCTTGTTTGTGGTAAATGTTCATACTTTATAAAGCAAACACCATTGATTTGTCTTGACTAATTAAGAAATATTTTCTACGACAGGATCTTTTTGTTGCAGGAACTGATACCTCGTCGCACACTATAGAATGGATCATGGCCGAGATTATCAATAATTCCTACATTCTTGAGAGATCGAGAGAAGAAATTGACTATGTTGTAGGGAAAACTAGATTGATTCAAAAAAAAATGACCTACCGAACCTCCTTTACTTGCAAGCGAACATCAAAGAAGGGTTAAGATTGCACCCGCCGGTCCCTCTTGTCGTAAGGATGTTTCAAGAAAGCTGTATGGTCGGAGGCTTTTATGTTCCGGAGAAGACAATACTTCTTGTACTTAATGGTTATGCTATGATGAGAGATCCTGAATACTGGGAAGATCCTCAAGAGTTTAATCCAGAGAAGTTTCTAATTTCTTTAAGATCAAGCAAAAAGGATGACATAAGAGATGAAGTCCTAAAATATATTCCTTTTGGAACCGGAAGAAGGGGTTGTCCAGGAGCTAATCTAGCTTATGTCTCTATAGGAACCGCGATTGGAATGATGGTGCAATGCTTTGGATTGAAAACTGAAGGAGATAAGGTCAACATGAATGAGTCTCCCTGAGCAATAACATTAACCATGGCTCATCCTCTTAAGTGCATTCTTGTTCCTTGAACCACATTCTCTTTAACTTCAAGTGTGCAGATTCCTAGTTCTTGAATTTTCTTTTGTGTTTTCTTAATCTCATGGTTACACAATACACATCTTCTCAAGTTTACTGATTACCGTTGCTCTTGTTTTACACTTTGGCTTTTGTATAACACTTTAAAAGTTGTACACTTCATGCGTCATAATTAGTTGTTAAGTGTAAATATATAAGAGTATCTTACTTTTTATTCATTTAAATTATTTCAAAATATGTTTTACAGTTGGTTTTTGAAATTTTGGTTTTTGATCTTTTGGCACAGATTTTAGTTTTTGCAAAATTTTAAACGGTAATTTGTTTATATTTGTGTCATCACTATAAATGTAAGACTTAAATATTTAGTTTGACAGTTTAATATACCAAAACCGTATATCATACCAGTTAAAATCTATCTTTATTCCAAAATTACCGGTATCATTAACAAATTATGAGAAATCGATTTATTACCATTCAAATGAAGGGACCAACATAGTATGAACGAGGACTTCATTATTAATTTCGTATCCGTACATCTAGAGGACCGAAGATAATTATGGATATAATTTAACATTCACACAAAATACCGTTAAGTAACTTCTGTTTTTTTTTGTTTTTGCAATTCTACATTCAAATTTCTTTTAATCTTATAGAAAAAAATCATACAGAAAATAAAGTTATCAAGAGTTTTATATTTTTTACCATATAAGAGTACTATTTAACCTTTTTTAATTTCCTGTTTATGTTATGTTTGATTTTAATTTATTTTCCCTTAAAATTATACCATCTACTTATTTTACATTTTTGCTAAAAAATAAGTAAATATTTATTTCCAAGCTTAATAATTTTAGTTTATGTCTATATATTATTACATTATATTTACTCGGAGGCCCAATATCAAATCCATCTTCTTCTACTTCCCTCACAAAAACCCTTTGCGTCGTATAACTCAGAGAACTCGCAAGAAAAAAAAAAAAAAAAAATCCTAAAAATCCGAAGCAAAAAATCCATCTTTCTTGTGCCCTAATCATCGTCTTGTGTTCTTCTTCTTCTTCTTCATCGGATCATCATGGCTTCAGGTCTTGTTCTTGTTCTTGTTCTTAGTTTGCTTTACCATGGAAACTAGGCTTTGAAGTTTCCGAATTCGAATCGTTAGGGTTTGTAGTTTCGTTGAAAAGAGGGTTTTACTGAATTGGTTTTTTTTTTGTTTTTGTGTTTGTTTCGTGTTTTTGTGTAGATGCTGATATGGAGGATTACGGATTCGTGTATTCTGATGAGGAACAGGAGGAACAAGATGTTGATATTGAGAATCAGTATTATAACTCTAAAGGTTCGTTTTTGTTTTTGTTTATGTTAGTGTGATTCTCAAAACTTGTGTGTTGCGACTTTGAGTCTTGTGACTCAGTATAGTGTTTTTTGTTTATTGAAGGTATGGTTGAAACTGAACCTGAAGAAGCTCTTTCTGGGTTTGCTGAGGTTGTTAGGATGGAACCAGATAAGGCTGAATGGTAAGATCACATGAGTAGTAGTTTTTTTTCTCTGTTGGTTGCATTGTTGTAGATCTAGAAGAGAGTACTAGATTTGAGTTTATCATGATGAAAGATCTAGTAGTGCTCTTTCTGATTTACGACTATGTTGAACTTTTGCATTCAGATTTGACCTTTTGATGCTCTCTAGCTTACCTGCAAGAATCTCATTGTTTATGTCAAGTTAATTTTTGTTCCTTTAGTCTGTTTTCCTGACACAGAAAATATCAGAATTCCTAAGATTTATTGTTGCTGTTGTTTATAAAATATCATGTCATATAGTTTTGTTTAGTTGGAGCAAAAGAATTTTATTGACCTTATTGAACTTGGGCGGTGGGTGTTTTCAGATTTGACACTTTTCTCTAGTTATGATCTTGAGCTTACCTGCGAGATTTTCCTTGTTTAAGTGAAGTTATATTTGTTCATCTAGGCTGTTTTTTTTTTTTTTGGCATCTCTCACAAAACGCCAGCATTCCTAAAATTCATTCCTTGTGTTATTCCTGTATCCTCAATAGTCTATTTCAGGTTTTGTTGATTAACTTAAGTCATTCCATTGTCTGTTTCTTGTCAGGGGTTTCAAATCTCTTAAGCAGACTGTGAAGATCTATTATCGTCTAGGTAAGTACAAAGAAATGATGGAAGCCTATAGAGAGATGCTTACATATATCAAGTCAGCAGTAACCAGGAACTACAGCGAAAAATGTATAAACAATATTATGGATTTCGTCTCTGGATCTGCTAGCCTGAACACTGGCCTGCTGCAAGAGTTTTATCAGACCACTTTGAAAGCCCTTGAAGAGGCTAAGAATGAGGTCTGGAAACTATTCTTTCGTTTTATTTATGCTACCATTTCTTCTCAATGGTTTGGAGATGTGACGTAGTAGTTTTTTTTTTTTGCAGAGACTCTGGTTCAAAACGAATCTAAAGCTCTGCAACATCTGGTTTGACATTGGTGAATACAGAAGAATGATGAAGGTATAACATGGTTTATTGTAATCTTTTGATTGAAGCTGATTATGCTTAGATCTTAGTATGTACATTAACAGCTATTTATTGTTAACCAGATTCTGAAGGAACTCCATAAATCTTGCCAAAAAGATGATGGAACAGATGATCAGAAGAAAGGAAGTCAGCTGCTTGAGGTTTATGCAATTGAAATCCAAATTTACACCGAAACAAAGGATAACAAGAAGCTTAAGGTAAACATCGTCAGCTATATGGGGTGTACCTTACCTTTAAATAAATCTGATATTCTTTTGGCTTTTATGACTGAGATGCAACAACACTTTTGAATGGATGCAGCAATTATACCAGAAGGCACTTGCCATCAAATCTGCTATACCTCATCCTAGGATCATGGGTATAATCCGCGAGTGTGGTGGAAAAATGCACATGGCAGAACGTCAGTGGGCTGAAGCAGCCACAGATTTCTTTGAGGCTTTTAAAAATTATGATGAAGCTGGCAACCAAAGACGTATACAGTGCCTGAAGTATGTTCCACCCTATTACCTTCTCTCATGGTTTTATCCTTTCCTATTTGATATCCTCTGGTGATTTGATTATTAGCATGATTTACTAGTAAAGTTAAAATATATTATGGATTAGTAAAGCAATGCAGTATTGTTTAGATGTAACTTTGGGGACATGGTTTAGATGCACATGAGTATCTTTGGTTTAGAGTTGATGATTTTTGTTTTCTTTCTTTCGGCTTTGCAAAGGTATCTTGTTCTGGCGAATATGCTGATGGAATCAGAAGTTAATCCATTTGATGGCCAAGAGGCAAAGCCGTAAGTCACTTCCCTAAATATTTTGTACTGTACACTTGTTTTGGTTCGTTGCCTTATAAGTTGCTCTCTGCAGGTACAAAAACGACCCTGAGATCCTGGCAATGACAAATTTGATATCAGCATATCAACGAAATGAGATCATAGAGTTTGAGAGAATACTAAAGGTAATAACTGAAGTGCTATTGGTTTGGTTTTACACATTATACATAACTCAGAAGGGGATGCTCATGTAATTGGTTTTGGAATGTAGAGTAACCGGAGGACGATAATGGATGATCCATTCATCAGAAACTACATGGAAGATCTGCTGAAGAAGGTGAGAACACAGGTGTTGCTGAAGCTGATAAAACCATACACAAAGATAGGGATCCCGTTCATATCAAAGGAACTGAACGTGCCAGAGAAGGATGTGACGGAGTTGCTAGTGTTGCTGATACTCGACAGCAGGATCGATGGTCACATTGACGAAATGAACCGTTACTTGCTGAGAGGTGACAGTGCCAGTGGAAGGAAATTGCACAAGGCGGTTGATAAATGGAACACACAGCTCAAGACTCTTTCTCATAGTATCACCAACCGAGTCTGTTAACTTTTGGCAACAACCTCTCCTTTTTTCGATATGTTTTGGCGTTGAATCTCTTCTTTTTCTTTTTTGGACATAGCTGGATTTGATGGAGTTGATAAAGTTAAAACCACTTCAATGCCAACAAAGGGATTCGAAAGTTACTTCTCGTTTTAAAAAAAAATTGCTTTTTCTTGACATTGTAGCAACGAAACTAACATTAGATAGTCATTGCAAGCGATGGTGATAATGATATGTACACCGAACTCGTGCAAATAGTAGTGGATAGGTGATTTTGGAGATTAGTTAATATAGGCTAATTATTAATTAGAAGCTAAGACAAATCTGAAGATAACAATTAGGTTCGAATACTTTAGTTAGGTGCTTAATAATGTATCAAACTTTGAAGGATCTTTTGACTGTAACACACTTGCCAGTTGCCACTGATTGATTCAATTATTATTTAATATCCCACTTGATATACACCAAATTCATTTTATTATTGTTTCCAATAGTTGGGCTTTGTTAAAAAAACGATGCAATATTGATACAGTTTGGTTAAATAAACGGTATAAAATAATGTTTGAATAATAATTTTATTTATAAAATTAAATGCAAAATTTATTTAAACGAAAAATCTATAGTTGAAGTGGAAGTTATAATACCCAAAAATCTGAACTGAAACTCAAATAAAGGTCCGATCAATGCTGAGGAGGATATGTACATTTTATTTAAATGGTAATTACTACAAGTGTAATACGCTTTAAACAATAATTAGTTATTTTAAATATTTCAAATTTTATGAAAACTGTTTTTAGTAAATAATATTAGATAATTTGTTCAAATATATTTTGCTATATTTTTTTCTCCAAATTTTCTGAATTAAAAAATAAAATTAATAAAAAGAAACTTACATTAACCACACCTTTTAAACATTTGTTATACTATATGTACGGTGCGGTTCCTCAGAATATTAGTAAAATAATTTGTTTACAATGTAAAATTACTTAATATAATCTTAATACTTTTTTAAATCATATAGTAGAACATCCATAAAAATTGGTTTGAATTACAAGATATCCTCTTATTATTAATTCGGAAGTACGTTTGTCAAAGTAACATTTTTTTGTAAGATTTACATAATTAAACCCTTACAATTTGAATAACTATCAAAACTTGAATTTCTTATTTGTAGTTTAAATTAGTACAAAAACATTCTTTAAATAATTCTAAAAGAAATTAGTATCTGTAATTTAAATATTTTAGATACTTTTAACTTGCTAAAAATATTTAAATTCTTGCGGATCATATTATGGAGCGGGTTAGAGTGTACATAAATATAATTATTATAGTTTTCTACGGTTTTGGTCTAATAAAATACACAAAATATTTTAGTCTGATATCAATGGAGTTAACAAGAGGTGTTAATTATACCAATCCTAACCAGTACCAATCACAAAAATACAATCCATCTAAATTATAGAATCTAAATATTAATAAAAAATATTAAAACAAACACAAAAAATACAACATATATTTTTTCTTTATAATTACTCCATTAAAAAATTATCCAACATCAAGTTAGAATCTAGTAATACATTAACGCACCACATCCCATGTTTGTGCTTCCAATTCACTGCCTTGGTCTAGTTAAGTGTTTTTAAACTAATGATGTATCAATTAGAAGAGAACACTTATCCCACATTTGAAGTAGTAAGTGGAGTTTTGAAGCAATAACTAAGGTAAGGAGAACACTTTCGAAACAAAAGAAGAATCTTTTTGAAATCCAATTAAAAAAAGCATAATTTTATGACATCCACAAATCTTAAAGACATCAAGATCTTCATCATACAATATTTGGTTTCAAACTTAGTCACTGATTAAAGAGCAAGTGGAGTCCAAAGTGATTTTGAAAAGCCATGTAAATCATAACTATGATTCTATTAATATTTAATCATATCCGAATCTTAAAGATGATGAGATCATCTTCACCATGTATATGGTTTCAAACTTGTGAGAAATGGTAGAACATCTAATAAAGCTAATTACAACACAAAGAAGTAATGAACACAAGTTATACACAAACACAAATTAATTGACTTTTCCTTTTTGGCAGAAACAATATGCAGGCTCCTAATGGCACTTGACCCTAATAGCATATAATTACTGAATATTAAAACGATTTGAGTATAATGTTGATGTCTAGTGTTTTTCATGGTTTTTAAGCTCTATATTTAGGATAGTTTCATGCATATTTCATCATATTAGTATGTTTAAGTTGCATTTTGCATATGTTGAGTCTTTCTAGGTACTTGGAGAGCATTAGAGGAACTTGGAGCTTTTGGAGGCTAAATGGAGCATTTCTAGCAAGGTGGATGATGGAGAAACCAAAACATGGAGCAAATGAGGCAATGGAGCTTGAAGGAAATGGAAGAGAAACCAAAGAAGTAAAAGGAGAAAGAAAAGAAGACGCATCGAGCATTCACATCGACGTATCCTCCCTGATGCGAGTAGCCCGGAGGAAACCACTATTGGGCGTTACTGACACTTGAGCATTTGCAGGTTTTAAAACACAATTTAACTTCTCAGCTACTTTAGGATCCATGAAGTTGTGTGTAGAATCCTTGGAAATGAGTATATACAATACTTGCTTCCCATAAGAACCCTTCACGTCCAACAAAGTTGATTTAGCCTTATTAGCAACCAATAAGCAAGAATCTTAAACAATCTAATCCTAAACTCTATAACCCAACTCCAAAATCCTCCTAATCTACCTAACCCAAAGATTCAAAATGACTAATCACTCATGGTCATGAAAGCACAAAGTAATGTGTTTGATCTTTGTGAAATCATGATTAGAGATTGTAGATTAAGAAAATGAAGAAATACTTATATTAAAACTTGAAGATTCAAATACAAAATATATAAGAGAACCTTAATCTTTCTTAAAACCCTAGAACAAAGCATAGATCCCCAATAATTAGGTTTAGGGGTTTTTATAGAGAAATTGCAAGTAAACCGGGTCAACCTGATTTTGAAAATTGGATATTTGGGAAAAATCATCTCGCATCAGGATGACAACGTCGATGCGGCAGGCTGATGTATCTGCAGATAATTTGGTTTCCTCCGGGCTACTCGCATCAGGGAGGATACATCGATGTGAATGCTCGATGCGTCTTCTTTGGTTTCTCTTCCATTTCCTTCAACCTCCATTGCCTCATTTGCTCCATGTTTTTGTTTCTCCATCATTCACCTTGCTAGGAATGCTCCATTTAAGCTCCATTTAGCCTCCAAAATCTCCAAGTTCCTCTAATGCTCTCCAAATACCTAGAAAGACTCAACATATGCAAAATGCAACCTAAACATACTAATATGATAAAATATGCATGAAACTATCCTAGATATAGAGCTTAAAAACCATGAAAAACACAAGACATCAGATGTAATTCAAATGTTTTTGGTAAATGATTAGTTTCTTATATTTTATTTCTATCCTAATCGAATCATTAACGGAGTTTAAACTTACGATTTAGGTACGGTAAATTTAAATTAGGAATATTAACTTCAATTATTATTATTATATATAATTAACACAAATTTAATATTTAATAATTTAAAATACAATAATAAAATTTTAAAATAACAATCAATAAAAAAAAATTTGTCAACTAAAAGAAACTGAAAGAAATTATAATCTTTTACTGTCACTATCATAAATCAATAAACAAATATTTCATCACAAAAAATATCTTCACACACTACAAAATTCGCCGCAACTCATATTGATCTATAAAATATATATGCACTATTATTATCAAATCATTGAGAATTTGAAAAAAAAATATATGCATAAAATATAAAAAAATATATAGAAAAGAGAAAACAGATCCGAATTGAGTTCATCATCTTATAACTTTGAATTAAAATCAGTTACTGTTATATATTCCGTTTTGTTATTAGAAAAAGAGTTACCTAAAAGTTAGTACTACAACTCAAAAAAAAGACACAAAGACAGCATCATTTGCTTCTTTGTTTTGTTTCTTTCAGTTCTAAAGATCTTTGTCCGTTTCTTAAAACTCTCCCTAAGCAAAAAGAACTGTAACACCAAAAATAAATAAATAAACTTATCAATCTTCTTCTTCTAGTTCTTGTACATCGTTTATCACGTCCTCTGCCTCTTCATCTCTCTCAAGGGTTGTTTTTTAAATCTCTCAATCTCTTGTAGCTTTCAGATCTTTTTCTTCTGTGCTGATCCGGTCCCAAACATAAATTTAAGGTTCTTTTTTTAGTGCTTTTTAAAATTAATTTTGAGATATTCTCTGTCTTGCTTGCTTCTTCTTTGAACCCTCTTCTTGATTTCTAATCAAATCCTCTAAAGTCTTCTCCTTTCTTTGTTTCTAAGTTTTGGGAGTAATCTTTGGTATAAGGAAATGAATCGGAGGCAGCAAGTAAAGCGTAGAGTAGGTAAATATGAAGTTGGAAGAACAATTGGGGAAGGAACTTTTGCTAAAGTCAAGTTTGCTAGAAACTCTGAAACTGGAGAACCTGTAGCTCTCAAGATTCTTGATAAAGAGAAAGTTCTCAAACATAAGATGGCTGAACAGGTCTTTTGTGTAGTGTCTCTCTTTCTCTAATTATGAATGTTCTGCTTCACATTGCTAAGCTTCTTTAATGAATTGTACAGATCAGAAGAGAGATAGCTACTATGAAGTTGATAAAACATCCTAATGTTGTTCAGTTGTATGAGGTAACACTCTTCAGATCAATGTTTCTTCAATCATGTACTTGGAAAGTAGTAATCTTTAACTTGGAAATTGCTTTGGTTCTTGGCAGGTGATGGCAAGTAAGACGAAAATATTTATCATCTTGGAGTATGTTACAGGAGGAGAGCTCTTTGATAAGATTGTAAGTTGGTTAGCACAAAGTTTTAAATGTTTGTGACTTTGTGATGATAATTTGGTGTCTGTCACATTATAATTGAAAATTGATTGTGTTAACATATGAATGAAGGTAAATGACGGGCGGATGAAAGAAAACGAGGCTCGGAGATATTTCCAACAGCTTGTACATGCTGTGGACTATTGTCATAGCAGAGGTGTCTACCACAGAGACCTTAAGGTAACTTGATATGAGCAGAACTAGATAAAATATTTCTATAGATAGTAGGAAGCCTTTAGGATTGTGATAATGGACACATTAGGTGTAATAATTCTGACTTTTCTGTGTTACTGTGATTTTTGCAGCCTGAAAATTTACTATTGGATGCTTATGGAAACCTCAAGATCTCAGATTTTGGATTAAGTGCTTTGTCCCAACAAGTCAGGGTAATAACTATATGATTCCATAGTAGTTTTTTTGTTAGATAATCTTTATTGTTCCAAGAAATGGTTTCCATTTTTCTAAGAACTTACGGATTTTGTTGTCGAAAATATGGGGATCGCAGGATGATGGACTCCTTCATACGTCTTGTGGAACTCCGAACTACGTTGCTCCTGAGGTCTGCCTAAATAACATATCTTAATCCTTTAATTTTACTCCTTTCAGGGCTTTTTTTAACTAACTAGAACTAACTAGTCTCTTATCTTTGTGGTTCTTAGGTTCTCAATGATAGAGGCTATGATGGAGCAACCGCTGATATGTGGTCATGCGGTGTTATACTCTATGTCCTGCTTGCAGGTTACTTGCCTTTCGATGATTCTAATCTAATGAATCTTTACAAAAAAGTGAGCAACTCTTTATTACAAATTCTCTCTTTTAGATGGAATCTTCCACCAATTCTTGTTTCACTATCTAAATTTCCCTTTTTGGCATCATTCTTTATTTGCAGATTTCATCTGGTGAATTCAACTGTCCTCCATGGCTCTCACTTGGCGCCATGAAACTAATCACTCGAATCTTGGATCCGAACCCGATGACTGTGAGTAATTTTAATAATACTACTATGAGTTTACATGCTCATACACCTTTCCATTGCTAAAAGTTTCCTCACTAGCATTGACTTTATGACCTTTCATTCATCATATATATAAAGAGAAGTACAAACCCCATGACTAGAGAGTAATGAGATATATATATATTATTTCATTTTTATACCATGATATATATTATATAGTACTCAATTATGTCTTCCATTTTTCCAGCACAAAAGGGCTGGAGAAAAAAAGTTGGGGAACCTGTGTTATACATATTAAAATGTACAATTCTATCTGCTTCATCTTTCATTTAATTACACAGTTTCTGTTTTGTTTTTTTTCGCAAAGATCAACCACTGATTCTCGGTTAAACATATTAATCGAATAAACAAGTCTTTTGATAACCTAAGATTATTCTAGATTGTTTGTTCCCTCTGCAATTTAATCAAGAAACTGAGTTGATGTGGTTTTGTGTCAGCGTGTAACACCACAAGAGGTCTTTGAAGATGAATGGTTCAAGAAAGATTACAAGCCTCCAGTGTTCGAGGAGAAAGATGACTCGAACATGGACGATATTGATGCTGTTTTCAAGGACTCTGAGGTGAGGAGATAGTTTCATTTTTTTGTTCCACTTTTTTTTTCATTTTATATTATGAATAGTATAATCACATAAGGCTTGTGATGATCATGTATAGGAACATCATGTTACTGAGAGGAAAGAAGAGCAACCTGCGGCGATCAATGCATTTGAGATCATCTCAATGTCAAGAGGGCTTAACCTAGAGAATCTGTTTGATCCAGAACAAGAATTTAAGAAGGAAACAAGGATAACATTGAGAGGAGGTGCGAATGAGATCATCGAGAAGATAGAAGAAGCTGCAAAGCCACTAGGTTTTGATGTGCAAAAGAAGAACTACAAGGTTAGTGAAAACACTGAAAAGGGAAAGGAAATGAAATGAAAAGAATCAATAAACTAAGATATGGTATTACTTGAAATCAGATGAGGCTTGAGAATGTCAAGGCTGGGAGAAAAGGAAATCTCAATGTTGCAACAGAGGTATGTTATATAAGACTAGACATTCAAGAATGTGTTGGTTATGGTTTATCAGTTTTTGATCATTCTTTGTTTGTATGGTGTGTGACAAACAGATATTCCAAGTAGCACCAAGTCTACATATGGTTCAAGTATCGAAATCGAAAGGAGACACTCTCGAATTCCACAAGGTAAGTCCATAGTTTTGTTTCGACTATATCTTAGGGTAAAAGTCTACATATGGTTCAAGTATCGATTGTGTGTTTGCAGTTCTATAAGAAGCTATCTAATTCGCTGGAGCAAGTAGTCTGGACGAACAACGAAGCTAAGAAAGAAACAAGTATGTGATGTATGAATGTTTGATCTTTTGGGACAAAAGCTTTGCTTTCTTTGTTTATGAGCTTTTTTTTTTTTTGCTTTTCCGGCTTACTGTTTGAATGATGAGAAAGGGAGTGGGATTAGTTTGTGTATGAAAGGTGTAAATATGAAACCGCATTACCTGTGATACCACTTATAAAGCCATATTGAAGCTTGTTGGCTAAGTATTTAAAGAGCACACTTGTTCGAGTTAATCAGTTTCAAGATGTAGCTGTCACCATTGTGATTTTTCTCTTTAGGACTCGACAACCTCATCTTTAAGTTCTAATCAAGATTCATGGTAGCATTGGTGTGTTTTCTTTTTAGTTCGTTCTGTCTCCAAAAAATTGGAATGAGGTAACATAATTTATAGTAAAATTCCAATTAAGAACACACTTAAACTTCAATATCAACCGAGTTAATAGGCAAAGGCCTGTCTTGAGTGTGTACACCGCGGTCTGAGCTAGCCCTGCGGCACAACTGGTGAAGCCACGGCCACGAAGGAATGGAGAATGGGCAAGCCACTCGGCGATTACAGCGAGGAGGAAGACGAATATAAGATATAGGTACTGTACATGCCGGAACTTGTACAAGGCATAGAGTGTGCATCACCATTATGTGCAGGTTAGGTATGATTCGCCATTGATGATGATGGTTGTGGTGGTGGCATGTTACTATGATCCATTGTACTAATGATACGTTTAACAAACAAAAAATCACAAGAGAAACAAGAAAAACAAAAAAACATTTAGGAAATCACAAGAACAAAGAAAAACACAATAAATACGAAATCACTTTCTCCTAAATTTGTATAATTACAAACATTCAATAGTTGACAAAAAAAAAAAAAAAAAAAACATTCAATATTTTAGAAATACCTCTTAAATTTCTAAAATTATTACAAAACTTTTTTTTGTTTTAACTTAATAATCTTATTTAACTTAAGATAATTATGAACTATTGTTTTCACCAAAAAAATAATAATGAACTATTGTGAGACATTTGTAACTTGCAAAAAAACTAAATTTTGACAAAAATTGAAGTTGCTGTATATGACACATACTTAAGTTATCTAAACATGAATTTGACATATATATAAAATTCATAAATTAAACTAATAAAATCAAAATGATTTATAAAATTATTATTTAAGGTTTAAGCAGTTATTAAATTCTCTAACTTATCAAATAAATGTAAAAAGTCTGTGAACAAATTCTTCAAAAGTTCCAAGAAAGAGATGTGTTTATTAGTATATACGGATCGATACTAATCTTTTAGGTTACAGCTTCCTCCGATTAAATCAATGGACAACCTCTCGAATGCTTTCTCCCTACTCGCCTTCGCCGACGAAGATGCTCCAATGGCTTCCTCTTCTTCTTCCTCCTCCGGTACTTTCTTGTTTACCCTCGTACCCTTTTGTCTCTCTTACTCTAAACAAGTTTAGGTTTTTGTGAGTCAATTGATTTCTATTACATAGAGAGTTGAAGAAGAAGAGTCGATTAAAGGATTGATCTTTGAGTTTTGTTTACAGGGAAACAAGTAGAGAGAGTAAATGGGTCAACAGAGATTGGAGATTACAAGCAACCACTGGTCTGGATTGACTTGGAGATGACTGGTATGTTGAACTCACATGTTCATGATCTATAAAGTCTCTGCCTTTGAATGCCAATTGTAACTTTCTTTACTGTATTGTTTGGTGTAGATTAGTTTAGTGTTCTAAATTGGGATCTAAACATGTATAGTGTAGTACTTCCTTTGATTGATAAATTTGCTTGGCTGCAAAAACCATGTACCTAGGGTCTTATCTACTATGTTTCACCTTTCATATGTATTGTTCCTTGGTTTAGAAAGTACAAGTCTTTTTGATTGCTTTACACATGTAGTAAACTGTTGAATACAGGATCTTGATTCTTTTGAGTTTCTTTTAGATCGTCTACTTTTTCTTATTATTACTATATTGTGTAGGTCTAAATGTTGAAGAAGATAGGATATTGGAGATTGCTTGTATAGTTACTGATGGGAATTTAACCAAATCAGTGGAGGTATATTCTTCTATTCCTTTATCTTCCAGGAATGTTCTAGTTATAAAGATACTTATCATACCTTGTGTTCTGCCAAAGATTCTAGTCATAAATAGTGGAAGTTCCATAGTCAATAGCTATAATGTCGAGAAACTTTGTAAGAGAAGTTAAGTTTTGATCAATATTGTAGTGTCTCATACTGTTTTTAGGGTAGTTTTCATGAATTCTCACCCACTTTTAGATGAAACTCATGCTCCTACACCATAGATTTGAAACTATTGTGGATATATATACAATTGCCTTGTTTAGATTTGTTACTGAATGAGTTTCACTGCTGTCAGGGTCCAGATTTAGTTGTACATCAAACAAAAGAATGTATGGATAAAATGGGTGACTGGTGCCAAACTCATCATGGAGCTAGTGGTAAGTTTCTCTCCTGATATTTTCTGTACAAGAATCTCTTTGTTTCCCATGGATTTTAAACTGTATGACATCTGGACAATCACTTCAGGGTTGACGAAGAAAGTGCTCTCTAGTACGATAAGTGAAAGTCAAGCTGAGAAAGAGGTAAAGAAACATGTAATACTAGACTGCTTTGTTGTTAATTTTACCGAAAAGTTAAAAGAGCATCTCTATAAATTTTTCATATCGAGACGAAACATTCAATCTGTTTGTTAAATTTTGGTGATGGTTAACTTGAATGTTACATTGTGGGTTGGCGCTGCAGGTCACTGAATTCATAAAGAAGCATGTTGGCTCTGAAAATCCACAATTAGCTGGAAACTCTGTCTATGTAGATTATCTTTTCTTAAAGGTACTTGAATACATCCCCACTCTGTCAAACAATTGCATCTTGATCATAATTCATAACAAGTCTTTGTATTTTACAGAAGTACATGCCAGATTTGGCTGCCCTTTTCCCTCATATACTCGTCGATGTCAGTAGCGTCAAGGCTCTATGTTCCCGATGGTTCCCAAAAGGTAACTTTTAAAACACTGTAAAAGTGAATGTCATCTATGATAACCAAATACGTTTATAAGTTTGGATATGTTTGTGGTATAATTGTTAACAGAGAGAAGAAGAGCTCCTGCAAAGAAAAACAACCACAGAGCAATGGATGATATAAGAGAAAGCATAAAGGAGCTTAAGTACTACAAGGAAACAATATTCAAACTCCACAAAGCAAGAAGATGAGCAGAGTTAGGTACTGAGATATACAGTCATATTTTTTTGAAGATTGTATTCTGACAAAACCATACAAGATTGTTTCCCTACAAAAGAACCATCCTTGTTTGGTAATTAAATTTGGAAACCAAGCAAAAATGTTCATGGGTCTATTACCAAATTTAGTACTATATTTAGCCTTTGGATGTCAAAAATTTGGGTTAAATTGATAAAATTAAAAGTTGCGAATCTGACTAATTTCAGGTGGATATCTGATACATACAAAATTAGAAGAAAATCTATAAAAGAAGTAAGAATCGAGGGACGAAAATGCAAAAAACGAGAAAAACCTGAGAAAGCTCGAGTTCATCTCTTCCGATACTATAGGGATCGTTTTTGATCTCTACACATTTTTTTTTTTTTTAAATATAATTTCTCAGTCCTTATATATATATATTTATTTAGATTCCTTTTAAAGCCCTAAAATTCTCAGAGACCTAAACCTTTTTTTTTTTCATTTTCTTTCATTTTCTCCTCTGTGATTAGCTCTGTATCTCCAAGGTTTAGGTACGGCTTCATCATCATCATCATCATCATTATCTTTTTTTTTTCAATTCCGCCATTGAAACTGAGGTTTAAGCTTTTTATTCGTCAGTTTTTTTTTTTTTTTCAATTCCGCCATTGAAATTGATCTAATACCTCTTTAAGAATCTCTTCTTGATCATCATCATCTTATTAACACAAATTACATAACGCCGTCGTCGTTAACCGGAATCGCCTCAGTTTAATTTTTCCGATCGCTTGTTAAACCGGTTCTTGTCATTTCTAAACCGACTTCAATTTGGGCAGGTAGACTCTGTTTTAAACCGGTTTTTTGGATTTTCTTGATTCGGATTTTACTATAAACGTATTTTTTTTTGTTTTGTTTTGTTTTGTTTATTTGATTTTAATTTTTAGGAGAATTAATTGATGTTCCAAGACGTTCATAATCATTTCCTATGTAAGTAAAATTCTAATTCTCTTATACCTTATAAAAATTGTACATTTTTTTATTGAGTTAATTACTTGAGAAGGACTTTTTTCAATGGCATTTACAGATTTTGCTATTTTAATCTAAATATTTTTGATTTGCCATTTTTTAAGATCTAAAAACACAAATTTACATATTCTGTTTGGGATTTCTTGGTTCCATATTTTTTTAGGGTTTAGTAAGTATATATTCTAGCAACAAAAAAATCATAAAAATACATATTTTAAAAACTTAAAAATGGTAAATCCACAAAATTAAAGTGAAAATGGCACATTTAAAAGATTTGAGTGAGGAAATGGCAAAATTAATAAGAATCCTTATTTTTTATAGCATATTATAAAATAGTTATGAAGAAGAATCTATAAGAAGAATAAACACTAAATTTTTAAATTAACTTAGTTAATGTAAGTTTTTAATTATGTATGTGATTCTTAAGTCTTAACCTTAACCTTTAGTATAATTAATAACTAATAAATAAAGTGACATGAGGGAGTTATTAATTAGTATTAATGAATAATTTTGATCCTTTGTATGATTTGTTTGACTCCCAAGAAAACTAAACCTAGGTATAGGCTGAGAAACTTATGTGTATATATTTGGTTTACAGATGAAGGTAACACAAGATGGGTAAAGTTAGAAATGATTCAGGATCAGATGAAGATAATGCAACCGAGAAAGCTTTTACTAAAGGTCCTTGGACACAAGCTGAAGACAATCTTTTGATAGCTTATGTTGATAAACATGGTGATGGGAACTGGAACGCTGTTCAGAAACACTCTGGTCTTTCTCGTTGTGGCAAAAGTTGTCGTCTTCGTTGGGTTAATCATCTGAGACCGGATTTGAAAAAAGGCGCTTTTACGGAGAAAGAAGAGCAGCGTGTTATCGAACTTCATGCTTTATTGGGTAACAAATGGGCAAGAATGGCTGGTGAAGTATGTGTAGTAGTTAACTCATTTCTTACTCCTCTTTATGGATCTCTTGTGTTTGCTCTAATCTTTTGGGTTCTTTGGTTCTGTTCAGCTGCCAGGGAGAACAGACAATGAGATAAAGAACTTTTGGAACACAAGACTTAAGAGACAGCAAAGACTTGGTTTACCTGTTTATCCTGATGAAGTTAGAGAGCAAGCAATGAATGCAGCAACACAATCTGGTTTTAACAGTGATCATAATTCATTGGATGGTCATCATAGTCAAGACTCTATGGAGTCAGACTGTGTTGAGATACCTCAATTGGATTTTCAACACTTGCCACTCAACCAAACTTCATATTACCATTCGATGCTTCGCGTTGTTCCTAGTTCTGGTGTGTTTGTGACTCAGCAAAGACCATGTTTCTTTCAGCCTAGTAATATGTATAACTTGGTTGCATCATCATCACCTCCTCCTTACATGTCTACTGGAAAACGTTATAGAGAACCAGAAACTGACGATGGATATGCTATGATTGAGCAAAGCACTCAGCTATGGAACTATCCTTTTGTGGATAACATTTCAGAACAGTTTCTGGATAGCAATGATGTTACATATTCTTCTCCTCCTGAGCCTCTTGGTCCCGAGGCGAAAAAGTTGGAGCTCCCTTCATTCCAATATTATGATTCTCATGAAGACCATGGAGTAGTACAACAACAGTCTAACTCAATGGGAGAACATGAGCTACTAGACAACAACACTTTGGTCCAATCCTCTCTGACAGATCATTCACCATCATCATCACTATATGATGGTTTGTTGGAATCAGTTGTTTATGGATCAGAAAGGAAAAAACAGGTAACTGAAACAGAGTTAGAATCCACACTGCTGCTTCAGTCCTCTCTACTTGGTCATGAACCTAAAAGTAAACTCTTTTTTTCTTTTCTAACTCCACTTCATTGTTTGTGTATTCAGTTCATGTTTGCTTGACGAACCTCTTCACTGTGTGAAACAGATTTAGGATATTTTGGTTCACCTTCTTCAAATGAAAGACACATATCCTTTAATGGTGATTGGATAAGACTACTTCTCGGTGAGGATACATGTAACTCCAAGTAGGAAGAGAGGTTTCTTTTTGGAAGGCGTCTACCAAAAATAATTAGCCTTTGGATTTTATTCTACAAAAAAAAGTAAGCACCCTCGTTATTTGATTAGTATTATGGTATGATATATGAGTTCATCTATCTTGATAATGATAATGCCAAAGCTATTTTGGATCAATTGATAAATTAGCTTCATAGCTATATACTTGGCAGAGGGTTCGATTAAAAGCTTTGTGACATGTAACATTTTAAGACTCATAGAGGATGGTTTGTTTGTAAAGTTTAATTGCCGGATAATAGGTTTCGTGCAAATAAACCCTTCAAGTAATCAATTTTTGTAATTCTACCCTCTATATAGAAAGAAATGCAAAACAATAATACTAAGTCAAGAATAATACTTAATACAGCTAACCAAATAAATTTATTTTTCTAAACAATTTTATGGTCACATATATTTATTTTTTATAATTCTAAAGATGTATTTGAACTTTTAGTCGCGAGGGCTTCATTTTGATATATTATTTCCAAATTTTTTACAAACATGATAGTAGCAATAACGGGTTATATTGCATATATATTTTGACTTTGCATGATTGACTTGTAATTTCTGGATTTGGAGGGTCGTATTGTAAATAATACCGATATGGAGGGTTTATTTGCACAAAACCCCAAATAATACATCAAAATCTCAACCTTTAATTATTGTCAACATTATGCAGATTAATTATGAGAATATATCACAGAATGTCACTTTTTCAAAAGTAATATCAAAACAAGTCACTTCTTCTTTTCCTCGTGATATAGAGGAAATATTGTGCTATCTTAACCTCCCTTATTTTTACTATTTTCTAAATTGTCATTCTAACTAAACTCTCTATCTCTCTTTTACCATTCTCGAGACTTTTGTTATTTTACCTCTATTATTCTTTTCTTTTTTTCTTCTTCTCACTAACTCTGTTCGTAAAAAGTTGTGTAGAAGTAGACAATAATGATATTGTTCACGTTTATTTCTAACTTGTTTTTCAGTTTTTAGCCGAATCCACATGGAATTGTACATATGTTATTGTATAGTTCTGTACGAAGCCAAATTTTGGCTTTGAATGTCAACGATATCCCGTAATGGACATCCTTTGCTTCTGAACATAAATGGGCTTGGCATAATGGACTCTACATATTTGGACTGCTAGTGGTGTTCTAGTATCTTTGGACACACTATATTGTTACTGATCAATTGCATTTCTTAATGTCCTTTCACTTTCCATTCGGTAATTCTCTTCCCCAAACCCTAGCTTTTACCCATCCCCTGCCGCCGAACAAAATCCTTTTCACCTTCGCTTTGATCTTAGCCGCCGCTTCGCCGTTGTCTTGAAATCTTCACGGCTTCGAGAAGAATGTTCATAACAATAACTCACCTTGTTCGCCTTTCTTAGCTTCTCTCTTCACATTCTCGTATAAGTTGATTCCTACATCTTGTTTCGTTTCCTTTTCTTTTGATTTTGCTTCTTTTTTTTTTTCAGTGTTTCATGTATCCACATAGAGCTGTACATATATGATGAATTAGTAGGTTAAAAAAAATAATTTTCTACTTCTAATATGACCCATATCCACATATGCAAGTCCATTTAAACTGCTTGCCATTGTAACCAAACACCTGCTCTCCTACTTCTTCTTCTCCCTCGTATTGTTTTTGTATTTTTTTTTACGTTTTTAATTTGTGCTTTGAAGCGAAATATATCTAAAATGCAACAATGGAGTTAGTGATAGAGAGATCAAATCAGATATTTTAACTTTTTCATTATGATTTGTTGATTCTTACTTGTTCTCATTTCTCATTTCGTAGCTTTTGATTTTTAACTTCTGGATTGTTAACTTGTGGATTTGTTTATATACATGTATCGTTCACCACAATGGTTTCTGTCTAACGAACCCTAATGTATCCTAATGGACCATGGATAATATACACTTCGTTTTCCACATTTTCTTTTCCATTTAACCTTTCTATCTTGGACGGGTTCACTGGTCACCCCTCCTCTCGCTCTAATATTCAAAAGCACACTATGATCAAACACACCATTACAAGTACACATAAACTTAGACTATGGATAATGTACTATATGCAATGGACATCTAGCTCCCCAGACGCTTCTTCCAGCTTCTTTATTGGTTTTTGAAATACAGTTTGATGTCCACATTCGGCTGTCCATTTAATCTTGTATTTTCAACAAATATACAATAAAATATGAACAACAATTAAGATAAATATAGATCTAAAATATAGTAATATGGATCTTAAAGTGAAGAAAAAAGTAGTTATAATCTATTGTATAAAAATAAAATCAATAACGATTTTTAATAACCTCTAAAATCGAATTCTACACTTTAGAAAACAATTGAAAACCTAGCACATGTAAACCCATGTCTTGACTCTTTCACAGAACCAGATACAGTTGTAACTAAAATGTCGAACCGGAGTTATTGTTTCGTTCGTCTACTCATTTTACTTTATTGGGTTATTTTTGTCTCTTTTTTTGCCAAAAGAAGTGAACTTTCTCCTTCTGCTGATATTGTTACCTTTTTTAATATATCGATCTGGAGAAGTTACCTTTTATGAAACACACTCATTAATTATCAAGAAAACAAATATGGATATATGCAATAACATTAAGTTTCTTATTCATGTAGTCATTTTACCCAATTAAATTATCAAACCTTAAGGAGAAATTAAACACACCAAAAATACTCATTTACTTAATCTAAGCTTAAAAAGATATTTGATTTGGTTTTTTAAACTTGACTAACAATACAATTAAACTAAATAAATCAAAGCAAAACAAAAGAAAGTAAATACCAAAAGATTAAGTAATTTTAAAATCAAACAAAGCGAGAAATAGTAAGTTACTAAGCAATAATTAAAAGACGAATTCTCGGGTTAAGGAAATTGACTACAATGACAATGAAATGGGTGATGGAGGTTCAAACAACTTCTAACAAAGAATGATCCTTAGGTCACAGAACATTCAACAAGATTAACTCATTTCCATGACATTAATCCATTTACTAATCAATCAATTATCAACTTCTTCCAAAGACAATCAAATGATCAATAAACATTATAAACAAGTCTATTTAAACATTAATCACCCTAGTCAACAAATTCCAAAGGTAAGGAACAAAAATCACTTAAAAGTTTTGGTTCAGAAATTTCATCGAACACCTTGCGGACATGAAATTCCTAAGTTCTAAATCAACATGATCAAGGTTGATTTAGCCTTCTTAGCAACAATACGCAAGGATCCTAAACTATCTAGCCCTAAACTCTGTAACCCAACTACTAAATCATCATAATCTACCAAAAGCAATTAAATTGATCTTTCAAAGAACATGATTACAGAAAAGTAGAAGAGATATCTCAAAGAGATTAAATTGCATAAAAGTACTTAAGATTCATAAAAGGATTTCAAAGATAGAAAAGAAATTGAAAACAAGCACAAAATTTAGCATAAGATTCATATTTATTAATCCTTGAAACACTTATATAGTAAAAGAAAACGATCCAGGTCAACCTGAGATGAACCGGGTCAAACCCAACATCTTCATATGCAACCGACCGATCAAGTGGTCGATTGAAAACATATTTGTTGTCTGTTTCACCCCAATCGAGCAGTCAATCGATATGTTGGTCGATTGTAATGATATGTGGCCTCTGCCTTCATCCTGGATGGACATACTGAAAGACCCTAACCCGAATTTTCAAAATTTCATCCAGGTATAAAGGTTCTTCCGATAAAACTTAACATAAGTCCATAAGAACGATAGACAAGTCAATAATGCAAAACAGATTGCTTGAATTTCCAAATGAGGTTCTAGTAGAAACGGCAAGTTCGCTAATAAGTTATTACATCGTTTTCAACATACTAGACCGAATTATTTAAACTACCCGATCCACCATCTTTCCCTTTCCTTGCCTTTTTTCACGAGTTGGTTCAGCCACTAAGGTTACTTCCATTTCCAGCATCCAAAAGGAGGCGTAAGCAACAAATTTGCTTAGTGGAACGGCCGTCCTGTCACACTTGGCTCAGTCAAGAAATCACATTCATTTTTATCGATTCAAGAAGTTAAACAAGCAAGTCATAAACATAACATACCATCGAGATAATTATCGGAACCACCATCGATTAACTATCAAGACATTATCGCGATAACACATATAAATCATGACAAGCAAGAAAACATCAATGAATCAATCAATAAAATGACTCAAGACTCGGCCACGGTCAAGCTCCCACCATTTTCACACAGATTCACTTTTTGACACCTCTTGTCGCTTAACTCACACGATCGGATCCAACAAACACTCGAAAAATACCCAGATCTACAAAAATAACACCGATCAAAGCTCTTTTACCAACAACACTCGATGAAGTATCGATAAACATAGAGTTTAGTCGATACTTACCAAGATTCTCTAGAAAGTACTCGATCTTCTCTCGACCTTACTCTCGGATTCTCGTCAAACTTCTAACTTTCTCGATGAAAAGCTTGCCAAACGCCTTATGGGTTCTTACGCGTGAAATAGCTAACAAATGGTTGGTAGTCCTTTATATAGACTCGAGAAAATTCCCGATCCTTTGAGAATATTCGATGGAATATCCATTATTCCGATCTTCATTAAGATCTTATCATTTTCCACAAACAACAACGAGAAAATCCAAATCATGCGTATCTCGGCATACCAACACTTGCGGATTACTGAATCGGGTCGACAACTAACGCGCGGATCTTCGCATCACCGACAACCGCTCGATAGATTTCCTTCAGACGGTCCGATAAACACGCGATGGTTGATAATCTTCCGATAAGCTTGTCCGAAAATTCTTTATTGTTCGAAAAAATCAAATGATTATTCGAATGCTCAAATTTTCCTTCGATCATTCGGATTTCCGACAGCTTACACTGATCTTTCTAGACAAACTTTGATCGTACCGATAAATCCTTGACCGTTTGATGAATTCTTCGACCAACCTATGTTTCCTTCACCATTGGGACGTCCAGTACCGGCTAAGATTCGTCGGAGACGGGCATTATAACTCTCCCCTACTTAGAATATATTCGTCCTCGAATCTAAACTTTCTCTTTCGAGACTTCTCGCTTCTCAAACCATTTCTTGAAATTTACTTTCATTACTTCTTCTGTTTCCCAAGTAGTCTCTTCTTCTCCATCACAATCCCACACAACTTGAATCAACTTAACCTTTTTCTTCCTTCCTGCTCTCAACTTCCTCCCAATAATTCGAACTGATCATCCAACAACAGTCATATTCGCTTGCAAATCCGCTGGAAGTTCCGATGAAATATTCTCTCGAGGTGTTGTGCATTTCGTTAGCATAGACACACGAAACACTTTGTGAAATGCTTTCATTTCCGGAGGCAATTCAAGTCGGTAAGCCACGGCTCCGATTCTTTCCAGAATTCGGTACGGTCCCATGTACCTCGGAGTTAAATTTGTGTTCAAGGCTGCACGGTCTATACCCTTATTAGTAACCGTCTTAAGGTAAACCATGTCTCCAACTCTTTTGTCTATTTTGGGCTTCTTTCATTTTAACCTTCAACACTTTGATCTTCTCGGTCATTTCCTCCACAAAGTTTCGACCATAGACGCTTCGCTCCCCCACTTGTGTCCAACACAGCGGTGTTCAACAAGGCTTACCATACAATGCTTCATATGGTGACATTCCAATACTTTCTTGATAACTATTGTTCTATGTAAACTCTGCCAAATGCAAGTAATTCGTCCAATCTCCACCCCAATCCAGAACACTCGCTCTCAACAAATCCTCAAGTGTTTGGATTGTTCTCTCCGACTGCCTGTCCGTTTGTCGATGATGAGCTGTGCTCATGTTCAGTTTTGTACCAAATTGTTTTTGAAGAGCTTTCCAAAACCCAGCAGTAAACTTAGAGTCATGATTTGATACTATACTCGCCGGCACTCCGTGATACCGAACAATATTCTCCACAGAAATCTTTACAAGCTTCTCGCCACCATCTTTCTTATTTATCGGCAAAAAATGCGCGGTCTTCGTTAGTCGATAAACAATAACCCAAACTGAATCCTTCTCCTCGCACAGAGGCAATCCGGTGATAAAATCCATGGCTATCATATCCCATTTCCACTCAGAAATCGGTAAACTTTGCAACAATCCTTCCGAGACTTGATGTTCAGCTTTAACTCTTTGACAAGTCGAACAAGATGCAACCTATCTAGCAACATCCTCTTTCATACCTCGCCAATGATAATATCTTTTCAAGTCACGATACATTTTTGTTGATCTCGGATGTATCGAAAACTTAGACTGATGTGCTACCTTGATAATTTCTTCTCGAAGTTCCTTATCCTTTGGAACGCACACACGGTCCGTTACCAATATCGTCCCATTACTTGAAGTCTGATACTCGGACTTATCATCCTTCGATAATTTTATCAGTTCCTCATCTTTTTCTTGTGCTTTCCGAACACGAGTCAATAAATCAGCTTTATCTGTGGCACCCAAACCCAAAGGCTCTAACTCTTCTGATATCGCTTCCAAGCGCAAGGTACCAACCATGTTATCCAAACTTTCCATCTCCTTCTCAGTACTTGAAGCAACTCTTTTTCGGCTTAACGCATCGCCCACAAGTTTTGCCTTACCCGGATGATATTCGATATCCACATCGTAGTCGGCCACTAACTCTATCTATCTTCGCTGCCGCAAGTTCAACTCTTGTTGAGTGAAAATATACTTGAGACTTTTATGGTCCGTGAAAACTTGAACTTTCCCACCGTAAAGGTAAGAAAGCCACATTTTTAAAGCAAACACGATAGCCGCCATTTCCAAGTCGTGAGTAGGGCAATTCGCTTCGTGCTTCCTTAGCTGCCGAGAGGCATGAGCGATTACCTTACCATGCTGCATTACGACACATCCAAGCCCCATCCTTGATGCATCTGTATAAACCACATAAGGTTTATCATGTTCTGGTAACGCCAATACCGGTGTACTTGTAAGCATCTTCTTAAGCTCCGAGAAACTCTTCTCACAATCTGCTGACCACACGAATGGTACATCTTTCCCAGTTAACTTTGTCAATGGCTGCGCCATGCTCAGAAATCCTGTAACAAAACGTCGGTACTACCCAGCCAAACCAAGAAAACTTCTAATCTCTGATGCATTATGGGGTCTCGGCCAATCATCAATTGACTTGATGTTCTCATGGTCGACAGACACTCCCTTATCTGACACCACATGCCCAAAAAATCCACTTTCTCTTTGCCAAAAGCTACACTTACTTAGCTTGACGAACAACTTATGTTATGTCTGCTTACTCAAAACTTTTGACAGATGCACGCCATGCTCTTCCGGATTCTTTGAGTAAACTAGGATGTCATTGAGAAAGATAATAACAAGCTCGTCCAAGTATTTCCGGAATACATTGTTCATGAGCTTCATGAAAGCTGCAAGAGCATTAGTCAGCCCGAAAGGCATGACAACGAATTCGTAATGCCCGTACCTTTTTCAAAAGGCCGTCTTATTGATATCCGATTCTTCTATGAGAATTTGATGATAGCTCAAGGCGAGATCAATCTTCAAGAAACAAGTAGCACCCCTAAGTTGGTTCAACAACTCGTCAATCCTCGGAAGAGGGTACTTATTCTTCACCGTCACTCTATTCAGCCCACGATAGTCGATACAAAGTCTGAAACTTCCATCTTTCTTCTTAACAAAGAGAATCGGTGCACCCCAAGGTGAACTGCTTGGTCTCACAAACCCTTTATCCATTAGCTCACTAAGCTGCTTCTTCAATTCAGCCATTTCCACCGGAGCTATTCGATACGGTGACTTAGAGATTGGAGCTGTTCTCGGTTCAAGCTTAATCGTGAACGGATCCGAACATATCGGTGGTAAACCAGTCAACACTCCAAACACATCTTTGAAATCCTGAACAACCGGAATATCCTTAAGTTCTTGATCGGCTCCCACTTCCACCATAGAGATCGTAGCTAGGTACGCTTCATACCCTTTCTGAATCATATGCTCCGCTTAAATTGCAGAAACAATCAAACTACCGGACGTTGGTCGGATTCCCCGATACACCAGTAAACCCTTAGGCGTCTCAAAAACAACTCGTCCACGGCGACGTCCAAATGCGCCGAGTATTTGCCGAACCAGTCCATTCCCATGATCACATCATGTGCATCTATGTGGCAAATCACCAAGTCTGTGGGCATATCAACTCCACAAATCATCACTGAGATGTTCCGGACCTTTCCATAGGTCATCATCTTTTGTCCACCGGCTGCTTTAATAAGACCAAAGTCTTGTTCCTTTTGAAACCCACCTTTACCAATCATTTCCATGGACACAAAGCAACGCGGTCCCCTAAAATCAAGCAACACATGAGTTTCCACATCACCCATTAGAATGGTCCCTACACATTTGCCTAGAATGCTAAGAATCCAACCCGACAAGCAACAAGCAAATTACCAAAAACATTAGCTAAGATAAGTGACAAGTCTTATCAGTGATCGGACGTGAAGTGCTTCCTCATTAGTGTACTCCGCGGACACCGAGTAAACCCTTGGCATGATTGCTGGCCTCTTAGGCGGCGGTAGCAGCTCCTCATTTGCCCATTTCCCAGCAAGCTGCATGAGCTTCGGACAATTTGGTCTCAAATGACCAGCTTCACCATAATTGTAACATGTCCGCGTGTCCGGCTATCGCTCCCTCTCCGGGCACTCACTGATCCGATGGTCCTTGCTACCACAACGGAGACACTGTCCCAAAAGGAGCCTGCATGTACTAGAATGCATCTTTGTGCAAGAAGAACACACTCGGTTCTACCCCGATGACTTTCCTTGGAAATTCTTCTTCCCCCAATTCTTCTTATGTCCGCCACCTTGATCTGATTTACTTTGCGGAACAGATTAAGTTGACACTTGAGAATTCGAAAACTTTGCTTTCTTCTCAAGACGAGCTTCAAGCAATGCTGCCTTTTCAACCAACTCAGATAGAGTCGCATAATCCCGGATGCTACAACCGATCTGAAGGTCAACATCCAGCGCACGCATGAATCAGCGAATCTGGGCTTGTTCGTCATCCATGTCTCGGCCACCAAACTTCTTAAGCCGATCAAAATCCACTTGCAATTCCCTCACCGTCATTGATCCTTGACGCAAGTCCAAGAACTCCGACTCAAACTTGTTACGAGCTTCCTGTGGAACATACTTAGCGTGAAACAAATCACGAAAAGTTTCCCACGTACAGTCCGGATTCGCCATCCGATTAGCAACATCAGTCCACCAAGTATCCGCCTCATCAGCAAGGTAGTGGATAGCAATGTCTTTCCGATACACAATCGGACACCGAATAGAGTTGAAGTTCCTCTCCAACCGAGTCCTCCATTCGACCGCCTTGATAGGGTCCGCACCACCGGAGAAGTAACTCGTCCCCAACTTCATCATGTGATCCATCACGGTCAAGTACGACGGAACGTTCTCCTGACCCGCTGGTGGAACGTTTCCCACTGGTGGATTCACCGCTTGCTACGGAGATAATCTTTCCAAGATTTGCGCCAACACGCCCAACACTTGCCCCATTTCGAGCGGAACAACACTAGCACCCGCGACATCAGCAGCAGCTACACCGATTCCCCCACTGATAGGTGCATTTAAGTTTCCGACATTTCCATTAGCCGTTTGCTCATTCTCTTCATGAGCAGCATTTCTTGTTGAAGCGTTTCCCAAATTCCTAACAGGTCGAACCATCTGCAAAAACGCAAAACACATACAAATATACTATACGACTTCAAAAATGCAAGAAGACTAACTAAGACACTGAATGCAACAAAACACAATGAAAATACCAATGAAACATGATAAAAAGGGATAATAAAAGCCTTAATAAACCTTGTAAATATGAAGTGTATCACTTATCATTAATCTTTAGGGTTCTACCTTTTAATATCAATCAAAGCTCCCGTCGTTTGCAAAACCGTACTTTTCAAAATGAGCGGGTCTTTTGGCTCTACATCCATTTCGAGCACTACAAAATTAATTGAGATCTCAATCGAAATGTCCAACCATAATAGGTATATCTTTGAGCAAACCAACATGTGTGTCCTTATTAAATGATCCGCTAGCACAAGAGATATCTTACAATCTTTTTACCGCGTGAAACCTAGCCTCCTAGCAATCAAGATGGGCATTAGACAAATCAAATTTCTTTGCTATCACTTTGTTTTGGAAGGTAGCACTACATTCATGAGCTAGGATGACCATGCCTTACAACTTTTTATTATTCTCCATAACTACATCTTTCATAAACGTGTTGTATATAGGTTTTAATAATAATGCATCAATGATGGGCATAATGACTATAAGTATTATACGTGTCCGCTTTCTCCATTGCTTCTTGGATAGTCTCAAATTATTTATACTAGGGGATGCACCCTGGCCAAGAGCGGAACGTGTTGTATATGTAGAAGAAAATGATAAATATTGTCAGATTTAAGGAATGGTTTTGGGAGAACACACTTTATTATGTGTATAGGATGTCTTGTGTTGTTGTATTATTCCAATAGAAGATACAATATATATATATATATAATACTAGATAAGGGCCCACGTAAAAATGCGGGTTAAAATTTATGTTTTTCGTATGAAATAAAAATATTACATTTGTTAAAGTTTGAAAATGATAATATTAACAAACAAAAAAAGAATCAATATTAATTGAATATCATATTTTCTAATATAGATTAGGGCACATCTAGCGTTATTTCTTTTCAAAATGAAATTAAATTTTTATTGTAAGAACGTTATAGAGAAATACCCTAGGATGCCATGAAAAAAAGTTTTAGTTCCTAAAATACCATATACTCCTTAATTTTTTTAATAATATCATTAATGAATAATCAAAAGGACCATTATACCCTTGTAGTATGAACACAAAAGGAATGAAGCTTTTTGAATTTATCGATCCAGATCGATCGTACCATTTTTTCGTCATACCCCGACGTTGTTTCCAGCGATATCTGGCGGTTTTGTCTCGCTACGACACCATCTTCGTCGTCTCTGTCATGTATGTCGTCTCCGTCGTCTCTGTCTTCCTCTCACATCGTCACTTTCATATTGACTCTAAGATCGTCTTCCTTTAGCATCATCGTCTTCGTCTTCATTTGGTATCGTCAATCCTCACCATTATCTTCCTATGGCATCATCATTTTTTGAATTGGATTGATTCGATCTCAATTCTAATCGCATCTCAACAGAAATTTTCATCGACTATATCTCTGACTAGAGAAGTTATTGACAAAGATGGAGATCGTACATTTTTCTCTTGTCCTTGAACTCTTTCAAACCTTTTTTTGAATGCATATGATTTTGCTATTGTTGGATCTTGGTTTCAAGCTTTAGATTCTTCTTTACAAAGACATGCTTGTTCTTTGCTTTGAGTTCCATTAATTATATATAATTCAATTTAATTGTTCTATTTAAGCTTTATAGAGTGACACTAGTTTGACTCATTTTTCTAATCCTTGATTTCATTTTCATGTTGCATTAACATTAAGGAGATGGGGAAAGTGATGAGTTTCCTTGGAAAAAATTCAACCAAAGCAGAGCTTCCAAAGACATGAATAATGAACCTCTGGAGATTGCTTTTATTTGGCGTTATGAGGAAAACGTTGTTGCTGGAGGTTTGTGACCATTGGCATTATCATTTCCTTTAAAGCTTCATGTTGAATCTGTGACCACTTTCAGAAATGTTTGCGGTCTGATTGTAGAACTTCACTATATACACACTATATGCATAGAACTTCACCAAATCTTGGATAGTCTCTATTGTGTACTATATGCATTTCAAACTTCACCATATACACAAACCATAAAAGATAAAATAATCATAATAATTGGAATGTCTATTTACATTTCTTTATACCACCACACCAGTTTTTTTTTTTTGAGAATCCGAGATTTTCATTACTAGTAATCTAGTATAATAAGAGTCCACTTAGCTTTGTCAAAATTTTGACTAATATCTAATTTACAAGCCATATAAAAATTAGGATAACTTTGAATGCATCAATTCATAAGATATTAAAATATGGGAAATTATCACAAATTTTGTTTCCAAATTAATTAACACACCATCACTAAAAGTTATAGCACCATATTTCAAAACTGAATTTTCAAAATTAAATACTAAACTCTAAACACGTCTAAAACCTATCGCAACAAAACTATACCCTAAATGTAAAAGAGTAAATCCAAACCTTGAAAAAAATTCTAAAACAAAAATTTATAATATTTTAATTGTGTGTAGTTTTAGAAGTTTATGGAGTGTGTGCTATAATTATCTATAAAACTTTTTTTAGTGTTATTTGAGGATATATCTTTTTCTTAAAGAATATTATCACTAATCAATATACTAATTTACTAAGAATAAATACAGAAAAATATATGATGATTCGAATACATTTATAACAATCAGATATGCATTGTTGGATAAGGTTATGTTTGTAGGTTTATAATCTCTAACATGTCAAAATTTATATTTTTGCAGATTAAGCATCTACGTATGAACCATATGATTTTAAATACCCTAAAATACTATCAAACTATACCGGTACTAGAGATTTTTTTCTTTAAAAATATCACTATAAAACCTTTAGTCCAAGAATACTACAAACATCCAATATGAATTTTAGACGGTTTATAATTTTAAATTTTGGTTTAGGATTTATTTTTTAAGGTTCAGAATTTAGTTTTGAAGGCTTAAGATTTAGATTTAGTGTTGTGAAATTTTCAAAGGAAAATAAAAACTTCTAGGGGTATTTTCGAGAAAAGAAAACTAGTGATAATTTTCAAAAGAAAAACATATATTATTAATTTGTATTTTTGAGATGTACCCTTATAATTTTTAATGATATTACATAGTCCATAAATTGTTTAAATTATTCCGTATAAAAAATGTCAGCCTAAAATAACAAAATGTGCTTTATTGGGCCAATTTCACTATAACGCAATTTTATTAGTTGACTAAAAAAAACATTTTTCATTCAGTTTTATTTTATTTGGCATATCCGATCAAAGAGAAATATTCAGGAAGGAGGAAACAACAATGGCAACGGCTTCTCCTCCATTTATCTCAACTCTCAACTTCACTCACACTTCCTTCAGACCCAGTTTTGCTTCTTCTTCTTCTTCTTCTTCTTTCTCTCCGAAGCTTCTTCGACCCCTTTTGAGCTTTTCCGTCAAATCTTCCCGGAAACAAGTCGAGGTAATCAAATCTTCTCCAAATCTCCTAACTTTTCGAATCCTCCATGAAAGCATTGATTTTTCTATTCTAATGCTATTAGATTGTGAAGGGTTCTTGCTCAAATTCAATATCTTTGAAGCAATTTTGGCAAAAGTACTCTTTCGATTTTGGATTCATCAGTTAGTTCTGACTATTTGAGTTTATAAATGTGACATTTTTGAGCTGATGTTTTGTGGATGTGTCATTTGTTATTGTTAGATAGTGTTTGATCCTGATGAGAGACTGAATAAGATAGGTGATGATGTTGACAAAGAAGCTCCTTTATCCAGGCTTAAGCTCTTCTCACCTTGCAAGGTTTATAAAGACACTTCCTTTTTCTTGAACCATCTCTTTTGCTTTTAATTTTTACCTAAAGAATCAGTGGCATGTCTTTTACGGTGTAGATTAATGTTTTCTTGAGGATAACCGGAAAGCGAGAAGATGGGTTTCATGATTTAGCCTCTTTGTTTCATGTGAGTTTCTTCCTCATAAGTTTAAGCTTTGATGTATTTCTCATTGTCTCTTAGTGTCTCTGTTGTTATCTTTCTGCATTTGATTAGGTGATTAGCTTAGGAGACACTATTAAATTCTCATTGTCGCCATCAAAATCCAAAGATCGTCTGTCTACTAACGTTCAAGGAGTACCTGTTGATGGGAGAAATCTGGTGAGACGGTTTTTCGTTATTCTATTAATATATGATCTCCCTGTGGCCTTGTGGATGAAGCAGTATTCTAATCCTCTGGTCTGTGTTGTTTCAACTTTTTATTTTGCAGATTATAAAAGCACTTGACCTTTATAGGAAGAAAACTGGTAGTAACAGATTCTTTTGGGTAAAAACACTATACACCAATGATTTCTTTTACTACATTTCTTTGTGAAGTTTTGAACTTATATTCTTTCTTGATATGTAAAAGATTCATTTAGACAAGAAGGTACCTACCGGTGCTGGACTCGGTGGTGGAAGTAGTAATGCTGCAACTGCACTCTGGGCTGCAAATCAGCTCAATGGAGGTCTTGTCACTGAGAAGGAACTCCAGGAATGGTCAAGTGAAATTGGGTCAGATATTCCTTTCTTCTTCTCGCATGGAGCTGCCTATTGTACCGGGAGAGGTGAGGTATGTTTTGCTGAGATTTTTCTCAGCCTTCTGTTACTTTGCATACCTTTGCTCTGATACAGTTTTCTTTCCATGCGTATTAAGTTGGGGCTTTGGGGGTTGTAAAAATGATGCAGCTTATTTTGCTGAATTCTAATGTAAAGGCTAATGCAGATTGTCCAAGACCTTCCACCTCCTTTTCCTCTTGATCTTCCGATGGTCCTCATAAAGCCCCGAGAAGCATGTTCTACTGCTGAAGTGTACAAAGTAATCAACTGAATCTGATAATGGATATTTTAATATTGCGAAGCTTCTGGAATTCATTGCTTAAGCTTTTATTTTTCAGCGTCTTCGTTTAGATCAGGCGAGCAATATTAATCCCTTGACATTACTTGAGAATGTGACCAGCAATGGTGTATCTCAAAGCATTTGCGTAAACGATTTGGGTATAGTTGATATGCATATGCTGCACCTCCCTTCCTTTCCATAGAAGATAGTCACATCTTTAAATTTCAAGATTCAGTCAGGTTCATGGACCATGACTAACACTTTTGCGTTTTCCAGAACCGCCAGCATTTTCAGTTCTTCCATCTCTAAAACGCTTGAAGCAACGGATAATAGCATCTGGGCGCGGGGATTATGATGCCGTGTTTATGTCTGGAAGGTATCTTTTTCTACAGCTATTTTTGTTATTGCCACATTATCGGAAAATTCCACAAAATGTACTGTGCATTGCATCGTTAGCTCATCTAGTGAAAACAGTGTGCTACTGTTGTATTGGTCTTCCCAAGTGTATCTTAACAAGCTAGTACAATATCATAGTTAGTGAGCTGAGTACGGTTTTCTTGAATTAGAGATTATAAATGAGCTGATTAGTTTTGATATATTTTTTCTATGAACTGCTAACTTTTGTGGGATGAATGCATAACAGTGGAAGCACTATCGTCGGTATCGGTTCACCAGATCCTCCACAATTCATATACGATGATGAAGAATACAAGAACGTGTTCTTGTCTGGTATGCTCTTTTCTTGTAATTTACAAGTAATGGTTTCAACTCTTCTGAATTGTGTACATGTAAGGACACTAATTCCAAGTAAACATGTTGCAGAAGCAAACTTTATGACTCGCGAGGCTAATGAATGGTACAAAGAACCTGCTTCTGCAAATGCTACTACCTCATCCTCTGAATCTCGCATGGATTTCCAATGAGTTGTTATGAAAGATGTAATAAAGGATTGATTTGAAGGTTGTACTACTTTTGTTTCTAAGAGTGGTCAACCAAAGGAGAGAAGATGCTTTAAATATAAATTAAAAATACGAAAAAGAGAGACATATTCACGAATAATATAATCAAAGGGAGAAGCAACCACACATAAGTCATGAAACCATTGTCTTTTTTTCTTCTTTTATTACTTTCATTTCTATATGTAACCCCTCTGCTCTTACAGGGAAGGAGACACATATTGTCTAGACAAACTAAATATATCTTTTCCTTCAAATGGTGATGTCCAGTCTTGAGAGGTAGCTGCTTGTTGTGTTTCGACGATAACACCAGCACCCGCATTCTCCATAGATCCACTATTGCTGCTGTTGACTCTACCTCCCATGGAACCATTTAGACTATACCGGCTCATGTTCGTATCGTAAGTGTGGCTGCTGCTCTTTAACCCGGACCAGTTTCCATTGAATCTACTATTTTGGGATAAACCTTGATCTAGACTCCAGTCTATGTTGGTGTAGTGCACTGAACCGCCGCCAGAGACCCAATCTATTGGTGAGGATGCACCTGATGTTCCGGCTGAACCAACCGCAGAGAATAATCCCAACGAAGATGCAGCAGATATAGATGGAGGTGATGCAGTGTTTCTGGTCCATAACCCGCCATTCCCTCTGGCCATGCTACCATGTGGATCCACTTGGTTGGTGTTACTGACTCGCTTCTGGTTTTGATATTGAAGTTGCTGGTAGATCTGATTTGGATTCAGATTGTTTGGACTAGGGCTTCGCGCACTAGGGATATTATGTGTTTGTATGAACCCATTTGACTTCATCATCTCTATGCTAGCTACAGGATGCCAACTGGTAGGAGGTGAGCTCATGCTTGAGGTTGGAATGGGATTTGTGCTTATAACTTGTGGCCGCTGCCTCATTGCCATGACTGATTCTCTATTTGCTGGCTGCTGCGGAAGATTCTTAAATTCATTTCCACTAGCTAAATAGCGAGGTTCGGCCCTTGCAGCAGGCTGAGGTGACGGGGATGGCGATGATGGCAAAGAGTAAGAAGCAGAAGGAACTTGTCCTGTACTTGACCACCTTTTATCAGCCAAAGCAGCAGATTGCTGAGGTTTTGGCCACTCTAACTTTAGTTCAGATCGTTTCATAGGCTGAGCCATCATTTTATTCACAGTTTCTGCTGTAGAGGGTGATTTTGTATAGTTAAAGCTCTTGTCATCTCTTGGTGGCTGTAAACCAGGTGATGGAACAGTTTGTGTTTCTGGCCTTTCTGCATCTGAATTCTGATAACCTATTCCTACTGTATGTTTACCATTACTGTGTGTAAGAGGATCACCAGATTCTTCTTGTTTCACTGGAACAGAAAACTCTTCATATTTTGTGCCTTTCATAACTTCTTCTGCTCTGTCCAAATCCCCCTCTGCTTGAACAACCGCACGCTCTATTTCCTGCCTTGTACACTTAAGTTGTAGCTCCATTTGTGTAATCCTAGCTAGTTCTTCTGTTATGTCTATTTTCAAATTCCCAGGACTCTTAATGCTTTGCTTCTCAATTTCTTCCTCGCCCCTGTCAAAATACCAATGAACAGACTCCTCTACTTTGCCATCATTCATCATCAACGCCGTAGTTGCATGCTCTTGAGATATCCCCATTGCCACAAGCTGCTGTGTAAGGGCCTCAAGTTTTCTAGACATAAGATACGTGCTACACTTCTCATACAACTCCTGAGCCCTCCTCTCTTTCTGACGTTGATGTTTTCTCTCATTCTTCTGGCGAACTTTTTCTCTCTTATCATTATCTGCACCTGGTATCACCTCCTGCTTAAGAGCCAGATTAGTTATCTTCTCCTTATGATCCTCTGACTCACCCGAACAGCTACCGTTATTCGAAACAGAATCAGACTCAACCCCATTAACATCAGCCTCATCTATACTCCGGAAACGACCATACTGTAATGGCGAGACAGAACCTACAGAAACCGAATCAAGAACCTGAAACGTTCCCAAGAGTGGATTATAAGCACTAGCTGCCATACTGCTATTCCCATTAACCGAAACCGCAGACTTGGGCGATGCCTTTTGAGCTTCTTTTCCATTTCTTTTATCCTTTAACTTAGACTTTGTTGCTGGTGACATCTCTGCAAAGAACATCAATACAACCTAAACCATATCAAGAAATGAGCAAACAGTTAATGTGATACTCTGAAAGACACTTCTTTTATTAAGACTACATCATAACACACCCCTTATGGACTTAAAGATACAAACTTTAACCATAGAAGAGATTTTGCAGGAAGGTCAAAATTAGAGAGTTAAAAAGGGAATTTGAAAACAATTCAAAAAAGACTCGATTTTGGTAAAGACGATGAACGGGGAAATTACAAAGAAGGTGAGAAATTGACCGACATAGCCAAAAGCTTGTGATTTTCGTACTACTACACATGGAGGCACGAAATGATCCCAGAAGATGTTACCAGAATTCGACGAAGAAGATGATAAAATACAAAAAAAAACACGAATTGAGAGAAACGAAGAGGAACAGAGAGAAGAAGATGAAGCATGTAGTACCTGTGTAGGGAAGAAGAAGAAGATGAATTTTGGAGATCGATGTTTAATTTTGTCGTCGTCAAAGGAAGAAACTGAATCTGCAGAAAGAGATGATTTTTTTTTGTTTTTAGGGTTTTTGTTGGGAGAGAAATGGGAAAACAAAAAAGAAATGTTTTTAGTCAATATTTTTTTGCGAGCCAATGGATATGTAACTAATGTCACCACTATACTTGTTTCGTTTGGTCTGTGTTTTTTTTCTTCAACTCTTTTTATTTTATTAAATTTAACTAAACTAATTGACTATGAATAAATTTGTTTAACACAACTATCCTAGGAAGTAGGTGGTAGTAGAAGTATAGTACTAATCATATTTTTATATAATGGGTGTTTTTTTCATTGATTTGATTTAGCTATTATGCAAATAATTTTACATTGTTTTCATTGAAGATTGTTAGGGAGAGAAAACAAGATGGTTTTAGTTTTGGGTATTGTTTGTTGTAGTTGTGGATATGAGGTCTAGTGTATGGGTGTTTAGGTGGCTTAGAAATGTATTTTAAGTAACTAGTAAATGCATTAATCTTTGTAGAGAAGGTCAAAGATCTCAAACAATCTACAACATAATCTTTCTAGAGAGAGTTAAAGATCTCGAGGAAGTGAATGTGGTTACAGACGGACTTATACCCTAACCGAAGATTTTTTCAAGAGATGATCAAAAGAAAGGTCGAGTTTCTGACCTAGGTTCCAAAATTCCTAGTCGATAAAACTTTAAGCGGCAAACTAAGTACTGCACTGTGAGTGTTAGGCTGATGTGCCACGAGATTGTAGTCGTGGTACTTAGTTTAGGAATTGGGAGCATAAACTTGTAAGAATCCTTGGTCTGATAAAATTAAGTGTTATTGAACAAACAAACAAAAATTAGCCCTTAATTTTAACAAAAAAAAAAAAAAATGCTTGGACAATACACAATGATAGTGTTGTTCAAGCATTATGATAATCACCCTAAATCCCTAATGGGCTTACTCCATATTAATTATGCGTCTTTGGTCTTTGGACTTTGGAGGCAGGGATTGAAAATTCGTACAAATTTTTTGTGGAGGTGTAGTAGGAACCAAATTGTACATTAGATGAGGTTAGTCTAAGATCCCACAAGTTTGGACAAGTTTGAAATTGTAAGTTTTTCCACTGACTTTAATGATTTTAAGGACTAAGGAGATGAGTGACCTTAGAACATGTGCATTAGCGTATTTTGCCAAAGTCCCACACATTTTTTTATTTAAATTTAAATCAGAAAAACATAATATGTGTAGGGACGTTCCTTATATTGGGACGAAATCTCTGCGTCCTTAAGCCAACGTGGCATGATGGCATGATTCCATTGGTTGCAGAACGAAACAACCTACTTCGCAAGTAATTATACTAGTTCGTTAGCCAACATGGCATGTTAAGGACAATTGATATTGGGACACCAATAAACTTGCTCTTAGAAATCACTAAAAGTTACACATGTTGGGTATCTTGTCCAGATATAGTTCTAGTATATATGTTGTACCTCAATCAATCATTACTGTATTACCATAATATTTAAACAAGTTACTGTTACACTCAATACACATTTATGAAAAAATGATTAAAAAAAAGAACTAAAACACACAACACAACACAAGGCTTTTATTGATCCATACATGTAATGGCAGAGGCTGTCCCCTGTCTTCTTCTTGGGTATAAAAGCCCCCAACCAAATATACAAATAAACAATAGTGGGTGTTTTGTATATGTGTATAAATCTATATATATAAATAAATATGAGGGAGTTGATCAGACTTTGAGAGTAGTGTGGTAATCAATCAATCATCTTCTCTGGAAATTGAAGGCTTTAATGGCGAAAGCAAAGACAAGTGAGAAGAAGACACAAAAGGCCACTACCATAATAGCAGAGACACCTAAGAAGTCATGTTTGTATCCCATCACATCTTCAAGCAGTTGTTTCACCATTACCTGATGTATACCGTCTGAGAGTTTCACCGGTCTCTCATCATCACCGTATTGAGATACCAATAGACCGTATAGTGTCCAAGCTACCGGGTTTGCCCAGTAGTACCACCTCCACCACAATGGAATCCTCTGTGGTTGAATCAATTACAAAACATCATATGTAAGAAAACCATAAAGATGAATAAGTAATGATATTTAGTATTTGTACCTTGTATGGGATCATGAAGCCACTGAATAAGTTCCATAGCATGTAGAAAGGTGCTGCTATGATTGAGGCAACATTGTGGTTTGGTGTGATTGCTGTTGTCATCATCCCGTAGAAGGTGAAGTACATTATCGAAAAGTACATGAAGAATAAGTACCACAAGAACTTCACTGCAGACCATTCGAACGCTGCCATGGCATAGAATATGCTGCTGTATATTGTGGATTGTGCTAGCACGTATGGAAACTCTATAAACACCTGTAAACTCTTGCAAAAGTTTTATCATGTTCCAAGTTTTTTTAAACTCAAAAGGGGAATGAGAAAGAGAGAAGATAAAAACATATGTGTGACCTGTGCAAATGCAAAAGGAAGTGCTGAGTACATTCCTGCTGCTCTCTCGCGGTATGAGACAAATCTTTCTATGGAAACAACAGGCTGTGCAGCTGTTGCATTGGTGATTCCAATGAAGAGAACCGCAGCATACATCGATCCCATTGCGTTAAATAACTGTTGTTGTGTGTCCCTATAGATTAAGGAAATGTACCATTGGTTGAAGAAATTGCTTTTGGTTACAGAACTGTAAGCTGCATTTTTGTTTTACCTTCTTGAGCCAAATTTCCAACATATGGTTCCAAGCATCAGAGAGATAACCACAGTGTAGAAGAAGCGAACTGCGGTGTATTGTGGGTTTCGCCAGTATGATAGGTTTTGTTTCCATAGACAAGCAACAAACTGACTATAGAGTGACTGAGAGTATCTAGTTGGAAACTCTATTTCTTTTGCAATATTACTTGGTTTGCTGAGGACTTCGATCAGCTCCTTGTTGCGTCTGCAGTAGAAATGAGACAGGGGATATGGTAAACCAAACTTATGGAAAGCTAATTTAAATTTGACATTCATGGTTTTGACTAAATGGGGAAAGTTACATACTGACACAGATTTGAGTTTCTGTAAATTTCAGCAAAATCAACTCCAAGCCGGAGTTCCTCGGTGGAAGAGGTGACGTCAAGCATCCATGCTGCCGGATTATGGCCAGGTTTGATCTTTTGTACCCCTTCAATTGACTAAGGAAGCAAAGAGTAATTGTAAAGAGACTTAAGTTTACATGTATTTCTAGTTCAAAAAATACATGGATCAAGAACAAAAGTCTACCTCAAAATACTTGACAAGTTCACATGATTTCTGGCCTAGTGGACCGGCATAGATGAGCTCACCACCACGTTTCATGAACAAAAGCTGCAGAAAAAATAAATGAGCTTTAGATATGATGACTTAACAATTCTACAGACTGTTTGATCCATTGTTTGAAGAACCAACCTCGTCAAATGACTCAAAAATATCAATGCTAGGCTGATGAATCGTGCAGACAATTGTTCGCCCTGTGTTAACAATATTTCTTACAGTTCTCATCACAATGGCAGCAGCTCTTGCATCTAATCCTGAAGTTGGCTCATCCATGAATACTATAGAAGGATTTGCAACTAGCTCAACAGCAATTGTTAGTCTTTTCCTCTGTTCAGTTGATAAGCCATCAACTCCAGGAAGACCAACCAATGCCCCGCTCAAAGACGTCAGCTCAACTAGCTCCATCACCTCATGAACAAACGCCTCCAAGAATTTGAAGTTTAGAGATGTTAGCATAATCCAAGAAAAAAAAAATATTGGAATGATCAAAATGATGATGGAAATATGTTACCCTTTGTGTTTCTGAGTCGATGTCAGCTGGTAAACGAAGGCATGCCGAGAAAAGTAGAGATTCAACAACAGTTAGGCATGGAGAATGAACATCGTTCTGCTCACAGTAACCTGAAATTCTTGCAAACGTTTCCTGCCTTTTGGGAAAACCAGATATGTACACATCGCCTTCTATAGTTCCTCCGGTTTTTCTTCCAGCTAAAACATCCATGAGCGTTGTTTTACCCGCACCACTTACTCCCACCAATGCTGTAAGAACACTTGGTCTAAAAGCTCCAGTAATATTCACAAGTAGCTGCAACTTATCTTCTAGTATCCCTTGTTCTTTTAGTCCCTGAAATTTTTGGTTGCATGAGCTAGACTGCTAGAAATATAAAATGCCTTATACCTAAACACTGTAGAAACCTATTACATACCAAGGGAACATCCACATAGTAGTTGATATTTCTGAAAGACAAAGATAGTGGTTGAAACGGGAGAACCATGCCTCGATTCTTGAAATATTTTCCTGGAACAAACAAGTTATAAGCATTAGCTTCTTTCAGTTTCAGTAAACAGATTAGAGAGGAGAAGATTTTGTTCCCTCACCATGTATGGAGCCTGAATGCTGCAAGTACTCTCTTAGTTCCACGACAAACTCATCGCCTTTTCTTTTCTTTTCTCTATCATCCAACTCTTCTCTGGATACAACAGCTTGAAACTTACCCCAAGCTATGAATAGTATACACGGATATGGACAAGATCAGCACAATAGTTTATAAAATGCAAGTTGTTGATGCTTTAGGTATACAGAAAATGAAAAGCTTACGGTTGAGATAAGCTAGGAACAGCGTAAACAGTATATTGAAAAGAACTGTGTATCCAAGCAAGGCACCGATACCGATCCAATACCAGTAGTTCCCAGAGAACAAACTTCTTTCTTTCAGCAATGCCAGACCAAGAGAGTCGCTGGTATGGTTCCCAGCACTCTTCATAAACAGGAAACACAACCATTAACTAAAGTACAGTACTATATTCCACATTCAGACCAAAAATTATAACTAAAGAAGCACTTTATATAGATATGTTTGTACTAGTTTCACCTTTTGCCAGTTATGGCCGAGGAACTCATTCACGGAAGCTGCGTTTTGAGCATACATCAAAGGAGAGATCCAGTAACCCCAAATCCACCAGCTTGGTATGCTATCTGGGAAATTAAACAAGAGAATGAATATTCATGTGGTGAAGGAGAAGAGTTTAAGGTCTCCAAGAGAGAGTATAAAGACCTCTGGATATTATAAATCCTCCAAGAGTCATGACCACCAGCATTGCAAAGGACCCAAAAGTATTGGCAACTATCATGTGTCGGCCTAAAGAACCCATAACGCGGAAAAGACCCAAGGACATCTGATGCAGTGTGAAATAAAGCAAGAACTGCTGAAGAAACCTGAAGATTAGAGACGTTCACTGTTAATTATTCTATACAGTCAAATCCTTGCCAAGTTTAACTTTTTATTAGAATGTACCTGGAGAAAAGAGGATCATATCCAATTGTATAATATGTTACTGCCACCCATGTTGCAGATTCTATTATTGAAGTAGGGATACTCAAAAGCCAAGAAGGTAATGTATAAGCCCAGCTTGGGTAAAAATGCAAGTCTCTGTGCTTATAAAGAACGGGAAGCTTGGCTACTAGCATTGGCACCTCGGTAAATCCGTTGAACAGAATGATAACCATGGAAAAGTAAAGCGACCCAAGATATATGTTGCCATCATCAATAGTCTTGTGATGCATTGTTGTCCGGCAAAAGACAGTCATTGTGATCAAGGCAACTAAAAGAAGCTGCAAACACGTAGTATGTAGAGAGAATGAAATTAAATAACGCACTTACCATTCCAACAGAAAGAAAGGGACTGAAGTAAAGTCATTAGAAGACAAACCTGAACAAACTTGAACACATAAATAAATGCGTTCTGTTTCATCAGTTGCTTCTGCCAGGCAAAGTTGATCTTGAGAAGTTCACTCTTCTTAACACCATACTGAGATGTCGATAAAGCCGCTGAATGATTGAACCGTTTATCAAATGGAACCTCAAGTTTCTTTGCCAACTTCTTGCCAGTTGTATATGAACGAAAAGCTTCAGCAAATTTTCCAGGAGGTACATAGCGATAAGGCCGAAAAGGAACTGACCAATACTGTTGCTGGTCTTTCTTTGAAGTGACCTATTTAACAGAAAACTCATTCAAGAAACTGAAAAAAAAATGACTGATGTAACTCTACTTCAAATTCTTTATATCTTACCTCTTGCAAGAAATCTGCAACATTTTTTCTCTCAGGACAACTAAATCCCAACGACGAAAAGAAATCAAGAACCTCGTCACGAGGGCCTTGGTAGATAATCTGTCCCTCAGACATAAGGATAACATCATCAAACAACTCGTAAGTCTCAGGAGACGGTTGGAGTAAAGAAATGACAGTGGTTCCTTCGAGTGCGTGAGTAGAATGCCTCATATACATGATAATTTGATGAGTCGTTGAACTATCTAAACCATTGGATATTTCATCCATGAAAAGGACTCTTGCTGGTCCTACTAATAGTTCTCCTGTGAATCAAATCCCACTCAATGGTCAGTTTATCTACTAGTTGTTGAATCTTTATATATGAAAAAGAGTTAAAGAATGAGCAAACAAACCTGTCGTGAGCCGTTTCTTCTGCCCTCCTGAAATCCCTTTAATCATCTCATCTCCTACCAATGTGTCCGCGCATGTGTCCAACCCTAGAATCTTTGTTGGATGTATGAGAATTTCAGAAAGAGTTTGAAAAAAATGTACATACACACTAGTGGAGTTCACTATTTTCTTTGTTTTTGAAGATATGGACAAAGATACTGTGTGAACTGCGACTTCGAGTTTAAAGAAAAGTAAGTGGAGAATAATACCTTCATAACATACTCCACAACAAGGCTTGTCTCCTGTCCTCCTAGAGCTAAAGACTGGAGTATTCGAAAAAAAGCGTCACGAAAATAAATCGATAAAGAAGAAATGGTTTAGCCTTTGACTAAAACACCACAAGTAGTACCTTCATAAATATATCAAGATCTTCATCAGGTACAATTCCTGCAAGCTTTTCTCTTCTTGCCAACTCCAAAAGCATATCTATGTTATGTCAAAACACACAGAGTCAAAACTAAGACATAAGCAATGCAACTCACCACACTACTTTCTTAGTAACTTACCATATTTGAATCCAACACCTTGACAACGACCAGCAAACTCAAGAGTCTGTCTCACTGTCATCTCAGCCACATGCCAATCCTGTTGGCTCACATACGCAGACGTCCTCGGCGCAATAATCTCTTTGAGATCGTAGCCGTTGTATGTTATTTTCCCAGACGTCTTCACAGTAACCAAAACAAAAACTCAAAACCAAAGAAGCATATAACAAAAACATAAGCATCTTCTAATTGAGTTTTTACCTGAAGATTAGTTCCAAGACGACCAGCTAAAGCTAAGAGTAATGTAGTCTTCCCTGAACTTGGAGGACCTAGTAGAAGTGTCAATCTAAAAACAAACAACAAAACATAAAAAATAGACAAAAATAGCAACAAGACATAAGTATATATAAAAATGGAGTTTTGTAATAATACCTCGAAGGTCTAATGATCCCACTAACACCATCTAAAATCGTTAACTTATTCCTCTTCCCACCAATCACACGTATGTTCCTTAACAAACCCTGTTTAAACAAAACTCTTCTCAATTAGTATCACTAATCACAAAAACTTGCTTAATCAAAATCAAAATCTTTAGTATAATACTTCTGCCATGTTAATAATGAAATTGGGAATTGTAGGTAACGCTCTGCTTCCAACATGAACGAAAGATTCAACCATCAGATTCTGAAATCGAACTTCAATCTTCGGAAATTTCAAATCCACACTACACCAAAAAACAAAATAAAAAAAACATAATTACTCCCCAAAAAGAACAAAAAGTGCATCAATAAATGAGATTTTTTTGAACTAAAGATTGAGTGAATTTACGCGTCGAATCTCTTCCTAACGCGAGCGAAGAACTGTTCAGGATCATTCTCAACAGAATTAACAAGACGATCGAGTAAAAGACGTTGCTCACTAGCTTCGAGGCTACCAATTTGGATCTCTTTAGGCTCACCAATCATATCCCTAAAGATACCTCGACGGATACGTGAATAAGTAGGAAGACGTTGTAACGCAGCCCAACGAAGCTCTTCTTCGTCTTCGATTTCGTCTCTAAACGACGTCGAACGCGAAAACGCGTTCTCCGCCGAGTTCCACATCGGAGAGTGTTTAGAGATTTGGTTTTTTGGTTTTGGTTTTGGTTTTTTCTATCTCTTCATCATCTTCGTTGTGGTGTGTACTCTCTCTTCACATTAATCTCTCACCACTAGACAACTGGTAGGTGAAGGCACCATTAATGCGGAAAACTTTTTTTTTTTTTTTTGGTTTTTCTCTTTTTTCTCTTTGTCTCAGTGTTTTTTTTTCTGGTGTCTCTCTCTGATCTGTACGTTAAAGTGAAATTACAGTTGAGAAGCGAGAGAGGCTCATTAATACTTAGCGGGAAAAAAGAAAAAAAAAAACAATTTGTTTTTGTATTTTAGGTGTGTGTGTGTGTGGATAATGGCTTATAAACGTAAAATAAAAATAGTGTTATATATTATTGTCTCTTTCCTTTAATAGGACACTATTAAATTACACAAAATCGAAAGAACCAAATCAAACTAAAAGAACCGAATCAAACCGAATAGTCGATATTCAGTGTTGAATTAAAAATCGAACTTGGTATCCAAACTATTTAAAATGTTATGTTTTTGAATAATTGAAACTTGTAAAAGTATAATTATAAATTTGGGGTTATTAGATATGTTTAGATTCAAATATGTACCAATATGCTTAAACTTATCACTACTCTAGTTCATTGCTTTTACATGTGTCTGAACTCGGGTATCTTATGATATGTTCAGTTTTTTTATTAATCTTGATAATATGTATAAAAATGACTAGCATAAAAGTTAAAACTAAATTACTTATTTATGAAAATACGTCATATTCAGGTCAAACCAAAAATCAAATGTTGTATCCGAACTATTTAAAATGTAATTTTATAAAACTTTAAACTTTTATCATAAATTCTAAAATTTGATATGTTTAGGATTTGAATACCTAAGATATTAAAATATCTGATACTATCAAAGTCAAAATTATTTTACAAAAAAAAAAACCAAATTTTATTAAAGTAAGTTTATCTCTATAATTTTCTAGAAAATGAATTTTTTTCCTTAGTATTTTTGATACTTAATAAAAATGTATGATCAATTAAAAATTTCTATTTCTTTTTCAATTAGCAATTATAGATTTAGAACTAGTGAAAATCAGTTTGTTATTTCTTTGTTCATGCATTATAGATTCTAAATCTATTAACTGAACTATCTGAAATTTGAAAGTACTGATTAGAATGATGTGAGTTGAAATTATTTTTTTTTTGGTAATCGATGGGAGACCTTGGTCTCCCATTTTATTCAACAAGAAGAAAAAATAAATTACATGCGGACCGTCCGCGAAGTAGCTACTCCGTTTACATCATCAAGTCGCACCGAATCACAAATATCGGGACAAACATCTAAAACAAGAAAACCAAGAGGTAAAGAAAACGCATAGTTCGCTAACCCGTCTGCAAGACGGTTAGCTTCCCTAAACACATGAGTAACCCGGACTAACCAGTCCCTCGAAAGAAAGCCATGGCACAACCGTACCAGGAAAACCAAAGGATGAGCGTCATGAACCCCTAACCGCAAGAAATTCACAACTAACTCGGAATCCACCTCCAAAACCAACTGCCGCCATCCTCGCTCCCAAGCTAGAACCAGCCCATAATATACTCCCCAAAGTTCCGCCATTGGAGCTGTACATACCCCGATATTGAGAGCAAAACCGACCAACCAGCCGCCGTATTCATCCCGAATGACCCCCCCTGCCGTAGCTTCACCCGGATTACCACGGGATGCTCCATCCGTGTTCACTGTTACCCATCCCGGACTAGGTTTGCTCCATGCAATTTGTCTCTCCATCCTCACTCCCGTAGTCATTCTGCCACTAACGAGCGTATGCGCTTTAATCACCTCCCCGGCCACCTTCTTTATAAAGCCTACCCGGTCACGACATAATCCTCTTTCCCCAAACACATCCTTGCATCGCCATTTCCAACCCCACCACACGGTTAGTGTAAAGATTGTTGGCCAGCTTACCCCGTCTACTTCCACCGTTGCCGTTAAATTCTCGAACAACCACTCCAATAAGGATTGCGTGTAAAACGCCCGTTGTCTTGCTGCCGGAACCAACCTCAACCATAAACCGTGCATAGCCGGACAATCCCTCAACACATGGAGTATCGATTCGACCCCCTCATTACACACTGAACATATCTCTGTATCACTCATATGTCGTCGGAACCGTTCCTTGTTCGTTAATATAACTCGGTGAGACACTAACCAGAGAAATAACCGGACCCTTTCTATGGCGACAACCCTCCAAATCTGCTCATAAAACCGGGACATACAGATACCCGGGTTAACATTTGTTGTTATCATCCAATACGCAGACTTCACGGTAAAACGTCCGTTCTCCGTTCCTGGCCATGACAACGTATCCACCATCCCCGGGACACCTTTAACCACTACCGAGTGCAACATCCGGGTTATCTTCTCGGGCAGCAGCTCCCCCAACCTTTGCATGTCCCAGCCAACGCCATTTATCCAATACTCCTCCACCCTCCGCTTCTTCTCCGCTTCGGACAGTTGTCCCGAGACCCACTCCATCAATGGCTCATTTAACAACCACTTATCCAACCAAAAACGTATTTGTGTCCCATCTCCCGGCACCCAACCAACACCTTTCAAGATCACTTCTCGCAAGCCCACACTAATACTCCGCCAAGTCGACGAGGCGTAGCTCTTTGGCCACATCCATGTCTCATCGTGAATTTCCCTCACTTTATACTTGCATCTCAGCACCCGTGCCCACAAACTCACATAATCATTCAATAATCTCCAGCCAACTTTTGCCAAAAGAGCTACGTTCATCTCCCTCGATTTCTGAATACCCAAACCACCGTCGCTCTTTGGCTTTATTACTTGATCCCATGCAACCAAATGCATCCTCCGCTTTTCTTGCGTACTTCCCCACACAAAAGACCGAGACAACTTATCCAAACTCTTTAACGTCGAGGCTGGAAGTAAAATTGTGCTCATCGTATGCACGGGTATCGAAGACAACACCGCTTTCGTCAGTGTAACCCGACCCGCCAAACTCAACGTACGACTACGCCATCCCGCAAGCCTTGATGACACCCTCTCAAGTACTTCCCCAAAAGTTTCCTTATTTATCCTTTTCTGAAGTATCGGCATGCCCAAGTACTTGCCCAAGTCCCTTGTAGCTCCAATTCCACTCTCTACGGTTATTAATCGTTCCAAGTCCCGGCTCACATTCGTAGAGAATAATATCTTGGACTTCTCAAGACTAACTTTTTGACCCGAGGCCATACAAAACTTATCCAAGATACCTCTAATAACCCGCACTTGAGCAACTGACGCTTCGGCAAACAATATTATGTCATCCGCAAAGCACACATGAGATAACTTCGGTACACCTCGTGAAATCGTAATGGGTTTCCATTCCTTCCTTCCAACCGCTCCTTCAATCAGGTGGCATAGTCTCTCTAGGCACAACACAAATAAATACGGAGAGAGAGGATCCCCTTGTCTTAACCCTCTCTCCGGGACAAATGATTCGCTCTTCTCCCCATTCCACAAAATACACATAGATGGATTTGAAACACACTCCATTATCCGCCTTCTCCAACCTTCTTCCAACCCCGCAGCCCTCAAAGTCTCCTCCAAAAAATCCCACCGAATCCTATCATAGGCCTTCTCAAGATCCAATTTCAGAAGCATCCATCCCTTTCTTCCTTTCTTCCTCCGCATCGAGTGTACCGCCTCTTGGACCACTACGATATTATCAATGCTCAACCGACCGGGGATGAAACTTGCTTGTGCCGGGCCTATTAGCTTTGATATCACAGTCTTCAGCCGTATAACCATGATCTTCGTAATCACCTTAAAGAGAACATTACACAAGCTTACAGGCCGGAATTGAGTTATCTTCTCCGGAGACGCCACCTTGGCCAATAACACAATTAACGCATCATTTGCACCCGCTGGTAACACTCCTGACTCAAAAAACTCCAACACAAAATTCTTCACGGAACTCCCAACCACCTCCCAACATGATTGATAAAACACCGGTTGGAAACCGTCTGGCCCCGGTGCTTTATACTTGCCCATACTCTTCACCGCAACCAGCACCTCTTCCCCCGTAAACGTCTTTAACAACCCCTCCTTCTCCTCTCTTGTCAAACCCGGATACCCATTACAAGATAAATGCGGGCGCTCCACACTTAAACCTTCCAACGAATATAACTTTTTATAGTAGTCCAGCGCTAGACACTCCAACTCCGTTTTGTCCGAGACCCATCTCCCCTCGTCATTTTTCAGCATTTCCACTCGATTTCTCCTTCTTCTAATGATTGTAGTGGTGTGAAAAAATGTTGTGTTCCGGTCCCCTAGAGCTATGAACCTCTCTCTTGACTTTTGAAACCACAATGTCTCCTCTTGTTCTAGAATACCCTCCAAAGATTGCATTAGTTGTTCTTCTTTCTCCAACAGCTCATCCGTTTGTGCCACAGCCAACAAATCTTGGATAGCTTTTACCTCGCCTAACAACTTCTCTTTTCGTGTGTTTATATCTCCAAACACCTCCCTATTCCATTTCCGCAAAGTCCTTTGAAGTCCTTCCAATGCTTTCGGGGTTGAAATATTAGGATCCCAAGAAGCAGCCAACAAATCTTTGAAACCCCCATGACTCAACCACGCCGCTTCAAATCTAAACGGTCTCCTCCTTGGATCGCCAGTGGATGTTGGGCTGAGCTGCAAGTACAATGGTGCATGGTCCGATGATAGAAAAGGTAAGTGTTTGACGCTCCCTTCTTGCCATCGTAGCCTTGCTTGTGGGTTACAAAACAGTCGATCTAGTCTCTTGGCTATATACGTTCTCGCGGTACGACCTCTCCGCCAAGTATATGGGCTTCCTTTAAACCCCAAATCAATTAAAGAAAGCTCATTAACCCACTCCCCAAAAGCTAGGGAATCTGGCGAGAGTCTCCCATTCCCACCTGTGCGCTCATCCAACCGTAAGATAGTGTTATAATCCCCCCCCGATTACCAACGATCCATCAATGCCTCCAACCACCTCTCGTAATTTACCCCAAAGTCCACTCCTCCGACTAACGGTTGGTGCAGCGTAAACCACCACCAGATGGATTGCATCCACCCCGACTCCCACTCTCGCATGTATAAATTGGTCTGACGAATCAAGTATCTCCACCGACCCAACTTGAGACCGCCATAATAACCACAAACCCCCGCTTTGACCTGTTGCATCCACCCGGAATGAATTGTCAAAACCTAAACGTTGGCATATCAATCCCGCTCTCTCCCCATGTGCATGTGTTTCCAATAAAGCGAGCATATCCGTATCAAACTTCTTCAACAAGTAACGCATTGAACGTCGGAAATTGGGTTTGTTCGCCCCCCGGCAATTCCATATTATGCAATTCATAAATACTGCTTTTAACAAACGTAAAATTGCCGGGGCAACCCGTTAGCATTCCTTGATGGACCCATCTAAAGCCATCAAACTACCCGTCACACTCGATGAGAGGAGGGTCTCCTCTTGCACCACTGCCTCATCGGTCCCAGGACTAGTCGAGGCTTCAACAACCCTTGGCTGAGCAATGTTCCCGGAAGGCATCCAAGCCGACGTAGACACACCCCCATCCCTGCCAATATCCGCTTGCTCCGACCTTAATCGCTTCCCCGAAGCAGCCAAACTTTGCTCTCCTAAAACAGGCCCAAAAATCAACCCCCTAGTGGGCCTGTTCCCTAACAGGCTTGTGCTTCTCGGCCCAATACCCTTACCACCTTTCGGTCCATTAGTTTTCTTCATCACCCCTCCCCCACGATTTCCGCTTTGGACCCGAAGCTCCCGCCCTGTTTTTATACTTCCCTTCCCGAGATCACTCCTCATTACTACTGTCGGGATATTCTCCATATTCACATTTTCCTTATTATGCACCGTCACTTCCATACTTGTCATAACTTGGTCCGCCACCGAATCCGTAGTCAGACCACTAAAGCTGTTCGAAATGGGAACCTTTCCAGAATTTGGACTCTGCCGAATCTCCCCCGCATTCCTTTCTTGGACCTTGTCTGATTCACCCGATCCGATCCCACCTGTCCTCTCCGCCGCCAAAGCCCTAGGACCCGTCCGACGGATAACCGTAAACCCCTGAGCATCCGTCACCGTCCCCCTTCCTCCCGATTGCTTCTCTTCATGTTGGACCCGTAGCTGAGAAACACTCTCCGTTAATCGTTTTGGACATACACTCGCTAAATGCCCATAAATTCCACACGATGAACATATAGTATTCAAGCCCTCATACGATGCCATGTATCTCTCCCCATTCACCATGACTGAACCTTTCAACGGCTTCTTCAAGTTAACCTCAATACAAACCCTTGCAAACCTAGCCCTCTCCACCTGAAGCGTTGTCAAGTCCGCCCTCAAAGGTTTGCCTAACGCTTCTGCAATCCCCATCAGTATGGTTTTATGATAGTAATGTACCGGAAGATTCGAAATCCGGACCCACACCGGCGTAGTTTCGATCTCGTCCTGCATCGGGTTAAAACTCGGTGACCATGCTTGGAACATAAGCAAACTCCCAAACAAACGCCATGGTCCTCCTGTGACAACTCCCATATAATCGTCTTCCAGCTCAAAACGGACAAGAAAGAACTGACGCGGTAGGTCAATCACCGTCATCCCTCCCTTTGGTGCCCATAACTCACGCAACTTCCTGAGTAGCGGCGCCAACGGAACATTCCTCCCTAATACTTTCACGATCATGCAGTTTTTCCATAGACTAGTCATAGCCGATATCACCTCCTGCCCAATCGTCACCACACCTTCCCCATCGTCTCCATTCGGGAATTCTAGCCTCATCCGTGAGGCGACGAACTCCTCATCCAAAACTTTCTCGGGGATTGGTCTGCCGCCCCCCGCACTACTCTGCACCTTCTCCGCATACGTCAATAACGGTATCAGCCCTACCCCCGGCGGACGCCCGCTTTCTTCCATACTTGCATCCTGACTCTCCTCCCCAAAAACCCTAGTCGCCTTCTCCAAAACCCTAGTCGCCATTTTTCAACTTATGTGAGTTGAAATTATAATGACTACTATAGATTTATAATGGTATTTTATGGAAATGTAAGAAGTCTAAGATTATTACATTTTGTAATTTTAGTTCTATTGTTAATTCTTGTGATAGTAGACTGAGAAAAGTGGGAATCATGTTATATTATTGTCATTATAATCACTTTATCATGGTATTGTCAAATTTTATCATAGAGAAAAAATAAACATGATAATCTTGGTATCATATTTGTTATTGTAATGTCAAATCGAGGTAGGATTCTGAATCTCATAATAATTGTCATTCTAGTTTTGGTTTTGGTATACATCTTTTGAGGCGGAAATATCTACCCATGATTTTGTTATACATCCAAGTTTATCTCCATCTCTTTAATTTAGTAAACCTGGTGACTTTAAAAACTCTATCTCAATAAACAAGTGGAGTCGACGTATCTAAAAATAAACAAAGAACATAATGATCAAACATTCAATGTCATTGAATTTGGAGTTTTAAAGTAAATTTAACATTGAAAAAACTAAAAGAAAAAAATATAATTTTATATCCAGACTTAACATACATAGAAGATGCAATCTATGTGCATACTTTCTATCTGAACAAGCAAAAGAAATAAAGAAAAAAAAATTGATCAACAAACTCAGTCGGAATATATATATAGTAGATTATAGCAATATATATATATCTACCCATGATTTTGTTATACATCCAAGTTTATCTCCATCTCTTTAATTTAGTGAACCTGGTGACTTTAAAAACTCTATCTCAACAAATAAGTGTAGTCGACGTATCTAAAAATAAACAAAGAACATAATGATCAAACATTCAATGTCATCGAATTGGAGTTTTAAAGTAAATTTAACATTGAAAAAACTAAAAGAAAAAAATATAATTTTATATCCAGACTTAACATACATAGAAGATGCAATCTATGTGCATACTTTCTATCTGAACAAGCAAAAGAAATAAAGAAAAAAAATTGATCAACAAACCTTAGTAATATATATATATATAGTAGATTTGGTCAATGTTTTGGTATCTTCATGGATTCATAAATGACTTAGCGGATTATCAAATCACTAATTTGTGGTGAGAATAATTTGTTTAGTGGCAAGTTTAATAATATATATATATATTACTAAGGTTTTGCGGCTAATTATGTATTTCTAGTTTATCACTTATGATGTCATTGTATTTTTAAAATTTAATATATGTTATCGTTATATTTTATACTTCAAATTAATTTTGTAAAATATGATTTTTTAATACAGATTTATATTATAATAAAATCTCATTTTATAATTTTACTTAGATATAAAATATTACACAATACTATTCATTTCTTTATCTGTAGACCAAAAAAATAGAACACATCTAGAGATGATTTACGTCAAATATAAATTAATAACACACTAACTAAAATACAAAAGAGAAAACTAAAACTTGAAAGAAAAAAATAAAAGTCTCACTCAAACTCTCACAACTAATAAATACCTACATTTACATAATCGTTTTGTATTATTATCATCTTTGACATGTGTAAAGGGGACATGTATAAATGGACCGTTGAGTTAGAGAGGGCTACTACTTTATAGTATATTAGTCTATTTATATATATAAATAAATAATGTACCTATTTTTCCATTTAATTTTAATTTATTAATTCTATCTACAACATTAATTCTATTTTTCCTCCCACCGATTTTTCCCATCTATATTGTTTTTTTAATTAATTATAGCAATGTTTTTATTTTTTGAAGATTTCAAAACATGTGTTACTTTCTAGTGTGTGTGACTTGTATAACCAGAAAAATGTCCAAGATTAATTAGCTGGAATCTTATGACTTTTGATTTGGTCTGGTCTGGTTCTATCGTTTTCATGTTTGAATTTAGAATTTTTTCGATTCGTGTATTTAAAGAGATGTACGATTAAGTCAATCCTAACATGTGTTGGTTAGAATAATAAATTATGGCTCATATTATTGGTGGTTACAGTTTTTTTATTTTCTCTCTAATGTATTTTTAAACAGAATGGTAAAAGATAATACATGTATATAAATTTTACTCAAATTGATTGTACCAAACCAACTTTTTGGGTCTACGGTTCATTACCGATTTGACGAACGGTTCAATTTGGTCGGACTGAAATTTGGGTTTGGTCTCCGTTTTCTAAATCAAAATTATACCAAAACTAAACTAAAATATACATAACCTTAATCAATTTTTCAATAATAACTGGTTAAAACCAGTTTTAACCGGAAAATAGTAAAAGATAATACGTATTATGTATAAATTAGAATAATAAATTATGGCTCACATTATTGGTGGTTCCAATGTGGTTATAATAATGCATTTTAACAGAATGGTAAAAGATAATGTGTAAATAAATTTTACTCAAATCGACTGTACCAAACCTGTTCTTTTAGGTCTACGGTTCAATACCGATTTGGCGATTGGTTCAATTTGGTGGGATTGAGATTTTGGTTTGGTACCGAAGTTAAACTAGAGTATACAAAAATATACATAACCTTAATCAATGTTTCAACTTTAACTACTTAAACCGGTTTTAACCGGAAAATAGTAAAAGCGGTTGAATTTCAATAATCTTGTTTTAGTCTTCTTTTGTTGAATAAACTCTCCGGCACACTAAAAAAAAAAAAAAGAGATCTTATGGGACTAATTGTTTGAACGACCAAAGCTCTCAAGACTTTTATTCATGTTAGTTTATTGTGACATATTTATGGACTGACTAATAGTTATTGAGACTCAATTCCTCAAGAATCTAATGGGGTAAGGAAATAAATGTTTGATCTGAGTGTTAATTTCTTTGTGGAAGATTTGACAAAGTAATAATGGAAGAAACGTTGTGAAGTTTTTTGTAAGTAGATGTCGAAGTTTTGATTTGTTTTTTTTTTTGAATCTTGTGCCAATCATTTTCAGTACAACTTGTTCTGGTTCTCTGACAAGATTCATATATACACTTAACTTTGTGTTATTTCATACAATTTGTAAAAGTTATAAGACTAGGAAAAGTAAAGATAAGAGTTTAGCGACTAAGCAACTAAAGAAGATAGTAAAGTTGGTCACTGACTTTACTTAACTTGACTAATTTACAATGAGATATATACTTAGAGGATTTTTGATATACTTAGTACATAAGATTAATGTGAAATATGAAGACTCTATGTTAATGGAACTGTTTGTAGCAATTTTTTTGTATACTATTTTCCGATTTTGAGGAATTTAAAACTTTCATATCGAGGAGAATGTTTAAATTTTGGTTCATAATTGGTTTCGGGGAAACCTTTATAAACTTGAGTTTATAGTGTAATCACGACGAAACAGTAAACATAATTTTAAGATTTTAAATCTAGGCCCTTGACCGATTTTTATAAAGCATTAGTATTGGGGCTCCATATTTTTTTGAAATTTTTAATAAGAAAATAGAACTCAAAAAATATTTTGGTTTTGCAAAATTAGGCCATTTTTTAGTAAAATTTAAAATATGTTTTCCATGTTTAAATTTTATCGCTTGATTTTTTCAAAAATAGGCTTTATTTTCTGAAACTTTAAGATCTGGTCTCAACTTTTAAATTTTATCAATAACACGTATGAAAAAATGATTTTGTATTAGTCGACATATGTGACAGGGTCGACACTGTTTAAATCAAAATATACACTATGCCGATTTACCATGAAATGGTTATTAGTGTGAGTGAATAGCTCAATAGCAATGTGCCGATTAAGTAACAATGAAGCATAGCATATTAAATAAACAACTATTAATAAAAGTATACAAAAATATGCACAATCAACATATGTTAATTAAAAAATATAAAAGATATGATCAGTTAATATATATGAAATATATATATGCAATTTGGGACCGAACTAAAAATCCGGTTTAATCGGGTATTTGATTAAAATATAAAGCTAGAATTTATAAAAATTAGAAAGTGTTATATGTTAATTTGATTTAGTTATATTCTAAAATCCATACAATAATTCGGTTTAATTCGATTCGATAGCAATTTTAAGAGAATTTTGTCAATTTTTTTAAAGTTATTTTATCTTAAATTGCAGTTACAAAAATTGGATTTGGTTAATTAAGAAGTATTTTATATAGTAGGTAGAATTATGAATTCTATAATTAGAACGTGGTAAATTAGACAGAAAATAAAAGTACATGTGTAAACTAGTTGAAACGTTATATTACATGGGTATAGTATAGTCAGTCCTAATAAAATAGATTGGTTAAACTGGTTAACCAAAACCTCAAATCTCGGTTTAGTTCAGTTGGAAAAAACCGGTTCATGAGAATCCGTTGTTATATGATTTAATTTAATGAAAAACTATATATTAATGATTTAATTCCAGATTTTAAAACACATAAGGAAGTGACGACCAAAAAATAAACCACATCGAAAGAGTTGAAATTTCTAGAATCGATCCAAAAAATGTTGAGATATTTTTCAGATAGGATTGGTGATGGAAACGTTGAGAATCAGAACGTGTGGCTCTCGTCTCCCACATCACTCACACACAAAACCCTTTTTACTTCCTCCTTATTTGGAGATGTCTCTATATCATCTTTTCTGATTCACCCACCATCCTAAAACCCTTCTCTCTAGATCACAAAACATGGCCTCCATTTCTAGGATTTTGCCTACAGATGGCAGATTAAGTCAATTCAGAATCAACACTTGTTGTGCTCCTGCTACAAGCAGAGCTCAAACTCTTTTGGGTATCATCTTTGAACTTGTCTTTGTTTCAGATTTTGTTGAGTCTCTTTTGCTGATTCAGGGTTTTGTTCAGATTCTTCTCCTAAGTTGGTTTGTGTTCGTAGCTCTGGAATTAGTTTGAGGGTTCAGAATTGTAAACCATTACGTTCTGTCTCTGCTCTTGAAGCAACAAGCTCCAGGTATTTTGTGGAATTGATGTGGATTGGATTGAAATGATCGATTTATATCTGGGTGTTGAATAAAGTTTGTTGCTTTACAGGAGTAGGAGTGTTGTGTGTAAGGCTGCTGCAGGTGTGTCAGGTGATGTACCTGAAAGTACTCCTAAGGAACTTAGCCAGTATGAGAAGACTATTGAACTTTTGACCACCCTTTTCCCACTTTGGGTACTTCTTTTGTTACCTTTCTTTGATAAAGTTTGGAACTTTATATGGATTTGATAGCTGAAATGGGTCCAATGTGGTGTTCTTTGATTACCTTTCTTTGGTGAAGTTTGGAACTTTATATGGATTTGATAGCTGAAATGGTGCAATGTGGTTTTCTTTTGTTACCTTTCTTTGATGAAGTTTAGAACTTTGTATGGATTCGATAGCTGAAATGGTGCAATGTGGTTTTCTTCTAGTACCTTTCTTTGATGAAGTTTGAAACTTTATATGGATGTGGTAGCTGAAATAGTGAAACATGGTTTTCTTTTATTACCTTTCTTTGATAAAGTTATGGAACTTTATGTGGGTTTGATAGTTGAAATGGGTGCAATGTGGTTTTCTTTTATTACCTTTCTTTGATGAAGTTTGGAACTTTATGTGGATTTGATAGCTTGAATGGTGCACTGTGGTTTTCTTTTATTACCTTTCTTTGATGAAGTTTGGAACTTTTATATGCATTTGATAGCTGAAATGGTGCAATGTGGTTTTCTTTTATTACCTTTCTTTGATGAAGTTTTGAACTTTATATGCATTTGATAGCTGAAATGGTGCATTGTGGTTTTCTTTTATTACCTTTCTTTGATGAAGTTTGGAACTTTATATTGATTTGATAGCTGAAATGGGTGCAATGTGGTTTTGTTGTGCAGGTTATTTTGGGAACACTTGTTGGCATCTTCAAGCCGTCTTTGGTATGTCTTTTTATGCTTTTTTGTTATTTTTTTTATCTATAGAAATCTGTGTTCTTTTGAGCTAGTAGGTGAAGTTTTGTAGGTAACATGGTTGGAAACAGATCTATTTACTCTAGGTCTTGGATTTCTTATGCTCTCCATGGGATTAACTCTTACGTTTGAAGATTTCAGAAGATGTTTACGTAATCCATGGACGGTGAGACCCAATGAATACTGGTGTATTTATGCCCTCTATTAGATTCATTTCCTGTTTAATGTTGAGAGTCTGTGTTCTGCAGGTGGGTGTTGGTTTTCTTGCGCAGTACTTGATCAAGCCAGTTCTAGGTTTTCTCATCGCAATGGTATGTTTCCACTAATGTCTATCACATTAACTTCTATTTTCTTTTCTGAAATGGTTGCTTATGCAATATTTTTGATGACTCTGTTCTTATTTTCTATATTGTTTTAGATATTGGTTCTATTCGTTTCTACTTGTGTAGTGTGTATACGCTTTAACCAAGTGCGATGTTGAGTTATATTATTGATTAATAATACTTGATTAAACTTAGATTTGATTGTTGTTGCATTTTCAGATATCACTTCCTTAGGTTGAATCAACATTTCCTTTCTACAGTAACAGTTCCTGGCATAGTCACTCACTTCTTGTTCTTGTGGGCTTCCTCTTGTAGAGAGGATTGCTATGAACTTGTGCTATGTGCATTTGTGAACACTACTATTTCATTGATGGTGATTATTGAGGAGGCAACTAATACACACTTTTCCTGTGTTTTTATTATAGACTCTTAAGCTTTCCGCACCTCTTGCGACTGGCCTTATCCTAGTCTCATGCTGCCCTGGAGGACAGGCGTCAAATGTTGCTACCTACATTTCCAAGGGGAATGTTGCGCTCTCTGTACTCATGACAACGTATACATGTTTTTTCTTCTCATTCTTTCTTTTTTTTTTTGTCGTTTTTAAATGTGGTTGTAGGCCTCAATTTTTTAACGTAATGCTAACTCTATTGATTAGGTGTTCAACCATCGGGGCTATTATAATGACTCCTCTTCTCACTAAGCTTCTTGCTGGCCAGCTTGTTCCCGTTGATGCTGCTGTGAGTTTTCTTTAATGCTGAATCAGTTCATGCAAAATTGCAGTAAGCTAATAAGATGACTTTTCATAAAACTAGAGATATAAATCATCATGGTTCAGTAAAAGTTACTGAATGGTCTAAAAACTAAAATAAGCAAAACAGAACTCTATAATAAGATAGTTGCAGCCTGCAAAACTGAAATCTTATGGATCTATTTTTATATATCAGGGACTTGCTATTAGTACTTTTCAAGTAGTGTTGGTGCCTACTATAGTTGGAGGTAAGTATGATGCCAGTTTTTAACAGATAATGAGTTTGGCCTGCATATCATTAGGTACTAATGTCTTTTTCTGTATGGTGCAACAGTTTTGGCCAATGAGTTCTTTCCTAAATTTACGTCGAAGATCATAACAGTGACGCCCTTAATTGGAGTCATTCTGACCACCCTTCTCTGTGCCAGCCCTGTAAGTCGTTCATATAACTAGAGTCCAGAGATATGTCTTCAGTTGAGATTTGAGTCTGAAATTGGTATTGATTATGATCTTTTTCTCTTCTGAAAAGATTGGACAAGTTTCAGAGGTTTTGAAAACCCAAGGAGCTCAACTTATACTCCCGGTGGCAGTCCTTCATGCTGCAGCCTTTGCTATTGGCTACTGGATTTCTAAGTTTTCTTTCGGCGAGTCCACCTCGCGTACCATTTCTATAGAATGTGGAATGCAAGTACGTTACTTTCTCCTCTACCATATAAATTTCTGTTTGCTACCTTTGTTAGAGATTCCTTTTAACGAAATTTTCATTCTTGCAAACCGCAGAGTTCAGCGCTCGGGTTCTTGCTTGCACAAAAGCATTTCACAAACCCTCTAGTTGCTGTTCCTTCTGCAGTCAGTGTTGTCTGTATGGCGGTAAGTTTTCACAGCCTTTTCACAAAAGTTCACATGTAGAATCTACTAAGTGTAGGAATTGCTAATCATGTTCAATGGCATTATGCAGCTTGGCGGGAGCGGTCTGGCCGTGTTCTGGAGAAACCAACCAATTCCGGCAGATGACAAGGATGACTTCAAAGAGTGAATGGCATAGGAAAGGCGGGTTGCATCACCAAACGATGTGATTGTTGTAATGTTTTACTAATTTGTGTTGAAAAAATTTTCATTTTTTTTTAAGAGACGTAGAAACCAAGGGCATGCATGAGAACTTTTGGTCAATTCTCTTTTCTTTCTCAATTAGTGGACACAAATTTTTTTTTTTGGCATCATCTTCTCCAACTTTTACAGTCGTGAATCCATGTTTCAGATTGGGGTTAGCGCTGTTCCAAGAAGTGAGTCTACTCTCACAAATTTGTAGTATCTTCTATGCTAGGTTATCTCTCAAAACAAATGAACCTAAATTTCTATTCAAACAAGATAAAACACATAGAATCCAAATCCTGGTGCTTGTAGGTTCACTCTTCTTTGTAAGTCACATTAAAATTTTGACTAAATTATCCTTTAAATCATTAAAATTGATTTTAATTTCGCATTGTGGAAAATGAATTGTAAATTTGATTAGGGTTTGTCACCTCCCTGGGAAATTCCCAGTAATGAGAGAATCCCAGCCTCTCAAAGGCTAGGACCAACAAATGTGATAGATGCACCAGCAAAGGGAAGAAAGAGAACAATCAGAAAGAAAAAGCCAGGAAGGCCACCAGGGAAGAAACCTAGCCCAAAAAATCTCCCTGGAGTCACCTCAAAGAAGAAAAAGATGCTTCAGACTCAACCCTCACCTTATAGAAGATTGATCATGGAGGATGCTCAAGAGAGAGCAGAGGGTAGCTGAAGAATCTCTTCTCAAGGCCCTGGTCAAGGAACAAGTAACATTTCAAGAGGAAGCCTCCATAGAGGATCCCAAGAGACGGCTAGTGCTAATGGCCGAGGACAAACTTCAAGACAGGGGGATTTTGGGGATCCTCCAAGCCTGCTCCCGTAAAGATTCTAAGCTGGAACTGTTAAGGTTTGGGAAATCCCATGACAGTTCGCAGGCTAAAGGAGATTCACAAGAAGTTTCTCCTTGATATAATTTTCCTTATGGAGACAAAGAATTCAGATAAGGTGGTGTTTGAGAAAATGGAAGGTTTAAATTTTACCTCTTCTTGCTTAATCTCCCCTCAGGGTCATGGAGGGGGAGGATTAGCTTTATTCTGGAAATCGGAGTTGGAGATTAATGTATTGTCAAGCAGCCAAAACTTTATCGATACTTCTATCAAAATTAAAGGAAAGAACTTCTTTGCAACCTTTGTGTATGGTGACCCTGAGAAATCTAATAGGAAGTTAGTATGGCAGATCTTGACAGGTTTAGCGACAGCTCCGAATTCTCCCTGGTATCTTACAGGAGATTTTATTGAGATAATTGATAACTCTGAGAAAGAGGGAGGCCCGCAGAGAGCTGAAGGTTCTTTCGTAGACTTTCGTTCTTTCCTATCATAATGTGATCTGTATGATATCAAATTCTCAGGTAACCCTTTGTCTTGGAGATGAGTAAGACAATCGTTTGTGGTGAAGTGCAGGCTTGATAGAGCACTTGGCAATAGTGCATGGATTGAAGCGTTCCCAAGAGGAAGATGTGAATATTTGAAGTTTGAAGGATCAGACCATAGACCTCTTATGAATATGTTTGAACACGGTGACAAGAGGAAACAAGAAATCTTTAGATATGACAGAAGGCTAAAAGACAATGAAGAAGTCAAACGCTTAGTTGCAGAGATCTGGACAGAGGATGAGAGGATGGATATTCAGAGAAGCCTCTCAAATGTGAGACGGGCGATTATTGATTGGAACCGAGAGAAGCAGCAAAATAGCATGATCCTGATTGACAAGAAGAAGGAGGAGCTAGAGAAGGCAATGGTAAGCCCTTTTTCCAAATACTGAGCTTTTGAAGAAGATTAATGAATAATTAGCTGCAGCGTATTTGGCGGAGGAAGCTTACTGGAAACAACGAAGCAGGCAACTGTGGCTACAACTGGGGGATAGAAACTCAGGTTACTTTCATGCAGCTACTAAAGGAAGACGAATCGTGAATAATCTCTCAGTGCTAGAGGATGAGGGTGGCCTTGCTGTTTTTGAAGTTGAGCAGATCGCATCTGTTATATCTCAATATTACCATAAGCTCTTCTCCTCCTCTTCCCCTTCCAGTCCAGAAGAGATAGACAAGCTAGTTGGTGAAGCTCTGAGACCAAAGACCTTAAGAGAGACCAATGCCCAAATGGAAAGAATACCAACAGACTAAGAGATCAAGGATGGCTTGTTTGGCATAAATCCAGATAAAGCGCCTGGACCAGATGGATTTTCTGCTAGTTTCTTTCAATCGAACTGGGAGGTTTTAAAGAAAGAAATCTCAGCTGAGATCCAAAGCTTCTTCTGCTCAAGGTTGATGCCTACAACTTTTAATGAAACCCATGTGTGCCTCATCCTCAAAGTTCAAGGCCCTAAAAAGACTTCTGAATATCGCCCCATAGCATTACCTCTTTATCTTGGGAAGTGAAGTTCTATCAGGTCTATGCTTAAAATCTCAAGCTGAAGGCAAAATGCTGGGAATTAAAGTTGCAAGAAGAAGCCCTCGGATTAAGCATCTTCTGTTTGCAGATGACACAATGTTTTTCTGTAGAGCAAAAGAAAAAGACTGCCTAGAGTTTCTGTCAATCCTCAACAAGTATGAACTCACCTCAGGTCAACTAATCAACAAACAAAAATCTTCAATATTCTTCTCTAGGAAAACTCCAACAGCTCTTAAACTAAAGATAAAGCACTGGGTGCAAATAGAAAAAGAAGGTGGAGTAGAAAAATACTTGGGACTCCCAGAGCTGTTTGGTTGGAAGAAAGACATATTTGCTTCAATAGTGGACAAAATAAGACAGAGAGCTTTGAGTTGGTCTAACCGCTTCCTCTCAGGGGCTGGCAAGATGGTCATTTTGAAGAGTGTCTTATCTACTATCCCTAACTACGCAATGTCGTGTTTCCAATTGCTTGTCTCTCTTTGCAAACAAATCCAATCTACACTCATTAGATTCTGGTGGGATGCCCACGATCAAAAGAGGAAAATGTGTTGGGTTGCTTGGGACTCATTAATCAGATAAAAAAAGGATGGAGGATTAGGGTTCAAAGATGTCACAGCTTTCAATGAAGCTCTGTTGGCCAAACAGAGTTGGAGAGTATTAACTGAACCTGCTGGATTATTGGCCATAGTTCTTCAAGGCAAATATTGTCAAGTTGATGAGTATCTAGAGGTGAAGTGTCACGTGGCAGCATCTCATGGATGGAGAAGTATCCTAATTGGACGAGACCTCTTGAAGAAACAGTTGGGTTGGGCAATAGGGAATGGCAAATCCGTAAAAGCTTGGACTGATCCTTGGGTGTCCCTGTACCGAGAGAGCTCAACCTATGGGACCTATGCTTGCAAATGAGGAGAACCTCACAGTGTGTGATCTGTTTTAGCAAGGCACAGTGGAATGGGATCAAACGAAGGTCTCTAGGTACTTCCCAGCACACAAAGAGGTTATTATGGCGTTAAAGCCCAGCCGGTTAGGAGCCTCGGACAGGAGATTTTGGCTTCCCTCGGCTGATGGAAACTACTCCACAAAGACTGGCTATCATGTTCCCAGGAATGATCTCCTACCTCAGCCAAGTGACACACAAGTGGGAGAGTGTAACTGGCTTGAAGAAGTGTGGAATGTTAAGGTCTCCCCAAAATTACAAAACTTCTTGTGGAAAGCCCTTGCGGGGGCGTTGCCTACTGGTTTGCAGCTAGCATCCAGAAGCATGCCACTTGACCCTTCATGCATTAGATGCAGAGATCCAGAATCGATATGCCATATGTTGTTTAACTGCCCCTTTGTAAAGAAGATTTGGGCTTTGGCGCCACGTTCAGGTACCGCTTCAATCCCAAATTTCCTCGATGTGCAGCAGGGACTCATTTGGTTAAGGAAGAAGACGACTCTACCACCAACAGGTTTAGGTAAGGGACCCTTGTACCCTTGGATTTGTTGGAATATATGGTTGTCCAGGAATCAGAAGATGTTCAACAACATAGTGTTCTCAGAGGAAGAAACGCTCCTAAAAGCCATACAAAATGCGAAGGAATGGCAACATGCCCAATCTTTAGAAGCTACTCCTAGAAGCATCCCTCGGCTACTGTTATCACAAACAACAGAGGAAGAAACAGGAAGCTCTACGGTTCACACGGATGCAGCGTGGGACCATCAATCAAAAAGGGCTGGAGTTGGCTGGATCTTCTCTTCCCCTTCGTTGGGAAACTTCTCAAGACATTCATCATGCTCTGAGTTTGTGTCTTCAACCCTTTTAGCTGAATGCATTGCCATTCGCTCAGCGTTGCTCCGGGCTCTAGATTTTGGTTTACTTTCCTTAACCCTTAAGATTGATTGTCAAATCTTATCCAAAGCTATCTCTTCTAGAACTTTGTTAGTGGAAGCTCATGGAGTTCTCTCTGATATTTTCATCCCCATTCCCACCTTTATCTCTTTTAACTATAAGTTTATCCCTAGGGCAGCTAATACTTTGGCTGACTCCTTATCGAAGTCTTGTTTGGCTCAGGTTGTAAACTCTTGATGCTTGATTATTCAATATAAGCGTTGTTCAAAAAAAAATTGATTAGGGTTAATTCGGGAATAAATAAAATTGATACATTGTAAGTGCACAGACCCGCGTGTATCCGAGAAGAACAACTGGTAATTGTCGGATACATTATCAAAAATGATATAGTTGGGCCTTTACCAATTACGAGCCCATAAGGCTGAATTTCGAATGATGATAACCTTCAAAGACAAATTTCGACACATTATATACTTGTATTATATTGGACATTACATAAAATTCATTACATAATTCCTAAAGTGAAAACCCCACATACATCATTATGGGATACATAATTTTCCTCAAATTTATTATAACTATATCGAGATTTTTACGGAAAATAAGAAATCATAGATTTTACTCTACAACTATATTTCCTAATTCACTAATTGCTATCAATCATAAATAATTTCCTAATTTTATTGACTGAAATATCGCTTTCCAACTAATGCTTAATTATACTAATTTTTATCAATCATCTACAAAGATTCCAAAACTGAAATTGCGAATCAAATTATATAAAACTTGCTAATCAAATTGAATAATAACACAATTGAACCTTGCTATCTATATATATTGTGGTGAAGTCCATTACCAAAATCACCAAACCGATCAAAACCATCAAGCAACCTTTCAAAGCAGTAACAAACCTTAATATGTCTTCATCATTTACTACCCTCCGAGAAATCAAACCCTACAAAACATCGTGGAAAATTCAAGTTAGAGTCCTTCATTCATAGAAGACATATACCACCAAAATTTGGAAAAACATTCGACATGGTTCTTCCTACATAAAGTGAGAAGAAACCAAAAAGACCTCCACCACCGCCGCCATAGCCACAACCACTACTGAGGAGTGAAGATGTTCCTGCAACTTCGGTGTGACATTTTTCCCAACAAAGGCTAACACTTGAAACTCCTAAATTTTTGGTATCTAACATGTGAGGGAGTATAAATTTTGGGAGTAGTCTACTAAAAGCAATCGATCCGTAATACATTTTCTTGGTAGTTTTTAAGCAAAGATTGGACAAAAACAAAACATATTGTTTTTTTTTTTTTTGAAAAAAACTTGGAATTTTGAATCCAAATCTTCTGATGGGTTGAATTATGAAAATCTGTTTAAATTTGTTGACAACTGAAAAACAAAGAAGATAAAATCTAGACACAGTTGGTTTTATTCAAAACGCTAATATTGAATCGGTTAATAATTAAAGTAACTTAGAATAGATACAATTATAAAAGGAATCGTAACTAACCAGTAACCTCATAAGATTACACTTGATTATATAATTGGGTGACCATCTTTTAACATTGTAATGCAGTTTTAAAATCTGGATAATGATTCCAGATCTTTCAACATAAGAAGTCCCAAGTTCCTATCTATGTCTTGAAAAATCCCATGGAAAATTATGAAAAATACAGAATCGATGTATATCAGATCAATAAGAAATTTTAAGAGATGAATAAGTAGAAAGAAAAAAATCTGGTCGTTACATATCTTTAGCTGAAAATTTAGTCGACTGTTTGAAGAAGATGAAGAGATGAGAAAATTACAACAGCTCAACAAAACAATAATTCATACAAGTATTTTTTGGGTAAAATGAAAACCAGCTTTTGGTTATTTGTTAACCGGTTTGGTTGTTGACAATAATTTTTTGTTAAATATAAGGAAATGAACTAATGTTTTGACAATTATTTTTTGTTAAATATAAGGAAATGAACTAATGTTCATAAATACGTTTAACCAATACACAAAAAAGACCCATATAATTTTAAAATTACTACATTAAAATAAAATTATTTATAATAATCACATTGAACTAGGTTTGAACCCATGGTACATCGCGAGTCTTTGTTTTTGAAATTTCGTTAAAATAAATATTGTTTTAATTTGATATCTTTTTTTTATCGTATATAGTGATTAATTAAGTTAACGATATTATACCCATATGTTTTGTATTGTGTTTAGTAAACAAATTTTGTTGTTGTGTAATTATAATACTCGGTATTATGTGTTATATATTATTGCTATATGTGAGACATATTTTTAAGTGTGTGCTAGATTCTGAAGTTTTTGTGGTATACAACAGGTAGGTAGTGTAGTTAGAAAAATATTTGATATGTGGACTCTGCATATTGTATAACTTATTCTTATTATACTTTGAAATTTCTATTCTGCTTGAATTTTTTTTTTCTTTTACAGCCTGAAATAAAGTTGTATATTATAACCTTTTGTAATTTTTTTTTAATGTAATATATTTTTAAAAAAAATACAAATTATAAGGTTTTATTGTTGAGATGGTTGGTAATATAAATTCAGATTAATTTTTTTCCCGACCTAATTTTCTATTACATAAAAAATTAGGTTATGTAATACCAAACCAGTTAAATCGCTATTTCGGTCAACAAATCTAAAACTTTGTAAACAACAATAACCCAATACAATAAATGAGAATAAAATAATTAAATACCTTTAACCAATAAACAAAAAAAAAACAACCCATATTATTTAAACATTTAAAAATTATTACATTAAAATAAAATTGTTTATAATAATCACATTGAATGTTTTACTATAGTTTATTCTATAACCAAATTAACAAATATTATAAGCAGAAAATTAGTTACTGAGTATAATCATAGTAATTGATAGTCTTTACAATTACTATTGATAAATCTACCACAAAACTCTACCAAAATAAGCACCTATATAACGTAAATCTATCAAATTCTAATAATTCTGTCGCTATTATGGCGATAGACTTATGCTAGTGCGGGCCATTTTCCTTCCGATACACACATATGTTTTGTAATATTTTTTCTCTACCACACCCTTACAAGGGAAATCCAGCCATATATAGTTTTAGCTTTCTACCCTCCAAATCAGTAATTAAACCGCATATATGTGCTAGTTAAGTATATTAACCATAAATCTATAAATATTAGGCTTATGACAAAAAAAATTAAAGGATAGACTAATACCCACACATATATATGCACAATTTTTGCATATATAATTGGTTGTTATAACAATTTATTAACTGGATGAATAATCTTATGTTGTTTTGTTATTCTTTTAATGTGTGAGTTCGAGTAAATAATTCATCCCAGTTTTTTAATTACTTAAACTAAAGTTGATTTGGTACCTCATATTTGCCTTGAAATAAACAAAAAAAAATCAACTAGTAGGTATTAACTATAACTAGTTTGAAATCCACGCTAGGCCGCAAAGTTGCTATTAGAATTTTTTTTTAATATACATATATTTTTTTAAAATCATAATCTGATTCAAGTTATTTGAAATGTAGTAGGAAAGTTAATAAGGTTTGAAAAAAGGAATGCATTTACCTTATCATTATATGCATCATCATATTTTCTTATTCTTTAATCAGATAATCTAAGTCAAATAGATAAACAACACTATTGTTACTGTTTTTAGACAAACCAAGCAATACAAGAGAAAATAACGGACTAATAATATGAAATTTTGCGCTACACCGCACAAAACATTTCAAAACTTAAAGTTAATATAAATATAATCATTCGATATAAGAAATTTCTAAGATTTGGTATTTTGCATTTACTAAGATTTTAGTAGTTTTGATTTTGCTCTTTTATGTAATTCGCATACATTAATAAATAAATTTGATATTACTTTTACAAATAAGTGTACCGTATAGTTAGATTTTGTGTTTCTTTTCTATTTAATATTTTTAATATGTGTACAACTTCTTACAAACATTTGATTTTGTCCTTATATACTTCAAACGTCTAATATACTCCATAAATCTTAACTTCTTTTGTTTATCGGTTAAAATTGGATGCACAACCATAATTTAATCACATTGTAAATAGTTAATGTCATTTTTTTCTCAATTTGATTCAGGGGAAGGTGCCATAATTGGGTACATATCCTTTTGACTCTTTCATACCCAACCCAGTCATGGCACCTTTCTGTGATTCAAATCTTATTTTTCTAAACAACCAAAGTCGGTATGTAATTGTGATTCTTATCTAAACTCTGATACATGCAATTTGTATAGTAGTTTTTTTCATTGAAATCCACATCAAAAACTTCACCAAGACTATTAGCGATGGACAGAATTGTTGTTCCAGATACATAAGGCAAAGGGATACCTCTTACCTAAACCCAAAGGTCAATAAAAGTAAAGAAATCCTCCTTAGGAAAATCTTCCCAAAGAGCAACAAACTAGTCATTAAACATCCAAAGACCTCTTCTAAGTATTACAGTCAAGTCAACTTCTGAACGGAACAAAAGTGTATAAATATGTCATCCATCACACACCAATGTACTCTAGAAGATAAACCTCAAGTTATAAGTAAGTAAAAGACCACATCTCTAAAAACAATTCTCACCAAAATAAGAGGTTGTCCAATCAAAGCTAAGTCTGTCCCTAACTAAAACTATCATTATTGATGTTCTCTTAAACAAATCTTAGAGTCATCTCTTAACAAATTTTAAGCTAGAGACCATCAATAACGATGGTCCAAGACTCTATCATCATCTTCATGCAGAATAAACAGTTTTGGTTCATCTCAGCCAAAACCAAATATTGCAATTTTTTTCTTTTTTTCCCTTTCTCTTAAAAAAAAAAATCAAAAATTATTTAATTTAATTCTCAAAATGTTTTAATCTTTTTTTTTAACAAAGAAAAGAAAAAAAAGGACACAATTTAATTATTTTGACACACGTTTAATCCGCGGAAAAGGCAGAAAACAAAAAAAAAAAAACAAATTGATGATTGCAGACAGAGAGAGAGAGAGAGAGAGAGAGAGAGAGAGAGAGAGAGAGAGAGAGAGAGAGACACCGAATCAAAAAAAAAAAAAAAAAAAAAATGGCCTTAAGGCTTTAACCCTCTCTCACCATCTCATCTCAAAACAAAGTCGTCAGACTGTAAAAAAAAACAAACAAACAACTCATCACACACACAAATTCACGACTCTTTCTCTTCTCAGATCATTTCTCTCTGATCCATCATCACCGAATTGTTCATCGGAAGAAAGATCGATCTCATTTCATCTTCTTCTTCTTCCCGACGTTTCTTGTTTCTTCTTCTTCCTTGCATATGATAAATTAGGGTTTAAGCTTCCGAAATTTGGGATCCGATTGTTGCAATAAGCCTCTGTGGCTTTTTCTCTAACCAAGTTTAAGAGCTGGGGGCGAATCAGTCTCATCGCCGCCATTATCCTGGCGTTTCCGATCATACCAGGGTAGGATTCTGGGATTTTCTTCTTGGTAATGCTTCTCGTAACAACAACACTTTACAGTTCATTGATTCCGTGAACACCGTTGGATCTGATCGTACTATGATGGATTCCTCCGTCGTCGCTAGAGGTACCGTCGCGTCTACGACTGGTGCTGTTGAAGAGCCGGAGTATCTCGCTAGGTATTTTGTTGTTAAACATTCGTGGAGAGGTCGTTATAAGAGGATCCTTTGTATTTCGAATGGTGGAATTGTGACGCTTGATCCGAATACTCTTGTTGTTACTAATTCTTATGATACTGGGAGTAATTTTGATGGTGCTTCGCCTTTGATTGGGAGGGATGAGAATACTGAGAGTGTTGGTGGTGAGTTTACTATCAATGTTAGGACGGATGGGAAAGGGAAATTTAAGGCTATGAAGTTCTCGTCTAGGTGCAGAGCAAGTATTTTGACTGAGTTGTATCGGCTTAGATGGCATCAAATTAGACCTGTGGCTGAGTTTCAAGTGCTACACCTTAGGAGACGGAATGCAGAATGGGTTCCTTATGTAAGTTTTTGTTCTTACAGTAGTTTCTATGATACTGAGCTGTATTTGTTGTGCTGGTTGTCAAATTGGTATAGTTGGTGAAGTTACTTTGGTGTTGAAGTCAAGTCAGGCTAGGCCTTTTGGCTGTTCAACATATTTGAATTTTCTGATCGTTATATAGTTTTAGCCAGAGTCTGGTATTAGGTGTTAAGCTGATGTATTTAGTATCTTAGGATGTATAATGTGCTGCTAGATTTTCGTAATCATGAACTGGGCAGGGGAGTTGTTTTCTCGAGTAAAGTTAATAATTTTATAGTAAAGTTCATGACTAGCCTTATTTTTATTCTCTATGGATTAATTTCTTTTAAATTATTTTGTAATTGCAAGAACCAAAAATCATTTGAAAGTTGCAACTGGTAGTAGAAATTCAGTGAAGTGCTTTTACTAATTGGTTCTATTAGATTTTGTTATGAAGTGATTTTATTCTATTTTTCGCAGAAATTGAAGGTCACGTTTGTTGGTCTTGAGCTTGTTGACTCAAAATCTGGTGATTCACGCTGGATTTTGGATTTCAGAGACATGGATTCCCCAGCCATCATTCTTCTATCTGATGCATACCGGTCAAAGTCTGCAGACTCTGCTGGGTTTGTTCTGTGTCCCATGTATGGGAGAAAGTCAAAAGCTTTTAGAGCTGCACCCGGGACAACAAATTCCTCCATTGTCGCAAGTTTGGTATTAATGAGATGCTTGGACATTAGTTGAGAAGTTGTTGCTAACTTATTGTTAATTTTGCCGATACTCTCTGAAGTAAGCTTGATGATTCCAAATATTCATTTGCAGGCGAAGACTGCAAAGTCCATGGTTGGGGTATTCTTGTCCGTCGATGATTCACAATTGCTGACAGCATCAGAGTATATGACACGAAGAGGTACTTACAATTCCTCTTATGTGTTTTGTCTAGTTCACTTTGTTGTCATTTCTTTATTAAGTTATGATGCCAATTATTAACTATGCAGCTAAAGAAGCAGTTGGAGCTGAAGAAAATCCTAATGGGTGGTGGTCTGTTACTAGATTAAGATCTGCTGCTCATGGAACTCTAAACATGCCTGGACTAAGCTTGACACTTGGCCCTAAAGGAGGACTTGGTGATCATGGGGATGCTGTAGCCCTTCAGCTAATTCTTACTAAGGCCTCCCTTGTTGAGAGAAGAATAGATAACTATGAAGTAAGTTGGCAATACGTATTCTTTGTTCTATTGTTTTTGTTTATGGTGTTAATGTAAAAATTTTCCCATGATATGGCCATGCCATAAACTGAAGAAGACTGAAAACGAATAGGAAGTAGCTCTACTTTCTGCTTGTCCAGTTTGGTTTTGTTCTGTCAAATACTGAGAATACTGCTTAGATGTGTGCAGGTTGTCATTGTTCGTCCTCTATCTTCAGTAAGTTCTCTTGTCCGGTTTGCTGAGGAACCCCAAATGTTTGCTATCGAATTCAGTGATGGATGTCCAGTTCATGTGAGTTTCTTCTGCTTCTATGTTATATATTTAACTGTGATAATTAGCTAATCTCTGTGACACATATTCTAGGTTTACTCGAGCATATCACGAGACAACCTACTTGCAGCGATTCTTGATACTTTGCAAACAGAAGTACGTATACTCGTCATATTTAGGATGCGATATGTTTCTCCTGAAACATTTTCATATATTAATACGTTGTTTTAATTGCACGCGAATTCTATTTGAGATGGGTATGCTAATATATGGGGGAAATATGATGCAGGGACATTGCCCTATACCAGTATTACCAAGGCTTACTATGCCTGGTCATCGCATTGATCCACCTTGTGGAAGGGTTAGTTTGATCTTTGGACCACAACATCTTGTTGCTGATATGGAAACTTGCTCCCTACATCTGAAACATTTAGCTGCTGCAGCAAAAGAAGCAGTTGCCGAAGGTGGTTCTGTGCCTGGTTGTAGGGCTAGATTATGGCGTAGAATAAGGGAGTTCAATGCTTGTATCCCGTATACAGGTGTGCCCGCTAATATTGAAGTCCCTGAGGTGACTTTGATGGCATTGATTACAATGCTACCACCAACTCCAAATCTCCCTGTAGACGCCCCTCCATTGCCACCCCCGTCACCCAAAGCAGCTGCAACTGTCATTGGCTTTGTTGCATGTTTGCGTAGGTTATTGTCCTCCAGGAGTGCAGCATCCCATATAATGTCATTCCCTGCTGCTGTTATCAGGATAATGGGTTTACTTAGGAACGGTTCTGAAGGTGTGGCTGCTGAAGCTGCGGGGCTTATTGCGTCCCTCATAGGTGGTTGCTCTGCAGATCTAAGTACTGCACCGGATTCCAGAGGAGAAAAACATGCAACTATCATGCATACCAAGTCTGTTTTGTTTGCTCAACAGGGTTATGTTACAATCCTTGTTAATCGATTGAAGCCCATGTCAGTCTCACCTCTGTTTTCCATGGCAATTGTTGAAGTCTTTGAGGCTATGGTTTGTGATCCACATGGAGAGACTACCCAGTACACTGTTTTTGTAGAATTGTTACGACAAATAGCTGCCCTCCGACGTCGTTTATTTGCACTCTTTGCACATCCTGCAGAAAGTGTTAGGGAAATCATTGCTGTTATAATGCGTACAATAGCTGAAGAAGATGCAATTGCTGCAGAGTCAATGCGTGATGCTGCTTTGCGCGATGGTGCTTTGTTGAGACATTTATTGAATGCTTTTTCCCTTCCTGCCAGTGAGCGGCGCGAGGTAAGTAGGCAGCTTGTGGCGCTCTGGGCAGATTCTTACCAACCAGCTTTGGATCTACTGTCTCGAGTTCTGCCACCTGGGCTTGTTGCATATTTGCATACACGTCCGGATGATGTTCTCAATGATACAGATCAAGAAGGTTCATCAACAAATAGACGGCAGAAAAGATTACTACAGCAGAGGAGAGGGCGCATAGCTAAGGGAATGGGTGCTCAAGATTTTCCGCTTCCCCCTGGTAATAATAATGTTGAGACTGGCGATGCAGCAAAAGCAGCAAAACAGATGAGTGCAAATACCGGTAGTGTACCCGATAACTTTCAAAGGCCTGCTGCAGATTCTTCTTCTGAAGCTTCGATCCCACAGGCTTCTGCTTTTCCAGGTGGTGACAGTACTACTGCAGGGGTTTCACAAAATGGCTATCCAGCATTTGCTTCAGTCACCACAAATGCAAATGGGCATGAGCAACCTGGGACTAATGCATCTGATGTGATTGGTTCTGACCCAAACTTGTATGGCATCCAGAATTCAGTGCTTCCAGCACCTGCCCAAGTTATTGTAGAAAGTACACCTGTAGGTTCTGGAAAGCTACTTCTAAATTGGCGTGAGTTTTGGCGAGCCTTTGGCCTTGATCATAATCGTGCAGATCTCATCTGGAATGAGCGTACAAGGCAAGAATTAAGGGAAGCTTTGAAGGCTGAGGTTCACAACCTAGATGTCGAGAAAGAGCGCACAGAAGATATTTCCCCCGGATGTGTGGATGTCGAGGCCACAACTGGCCAGGAGACTGTCCCACGTATATCTTGGAATTATTCTGAATTCTCAGTTAGCTATCGTAGCTTATCAAAAGAAGTTTGTGTGGGTCAGTATTACCTACGCTTATTGCTTGAAAGTGGGAACGCTGGCAAGGCACAAGATTTCCCTCTTCGTGATCCAGTTGCTTTTTTCAGGGCACTTTATCATCGCTTCCAGTGTGATGCTGATATGGGGCTTACTATTGATGGTGCTGTTCCAGATGATTTGGGTTCATCAGGCGACTGGTGTGATATGAGTAGGCTTGATGGTTTTGGTGGAGGGGGAGGAGCCTCTGTTAGGGAGCTTTGTGCAAGAGCTATGGCAATTGTCTATGAGCAACACTACAACACAATAGGTCCTTTTGAAGGCACTGCGCATATTACAGCACTGATAGATAGGACAAATGATAGAGCTTTGAGGCATCGCCTACTTCTTCTCCTGAAGGTATCAATAACTATTCAAAATATTACTTTCTTACTCTTTTTATTCTAGTTATTTTGTTGCTCCGCTTATTCTCATTAAACTTTTAATGTATGCATTGCGCCGTCACATTTAAAATCATTCTGAAGATATTCTTTTCATGCTTAGTTGCTTACTTTTTTTTGCCTTGTACATGCAGGCTCTAGTTAAGGTCTTGTTAAATGTCGAGGGTTGTGTTGTGGTTGGGGGTTGTGTCCTAGCTGTAGATCTGCTGACTGTTGTTCATGAAAATTCTGAGAGGACTCCTATTCCATTACAGTCCAATTTAATTGCTGCTACTGCATTTATGGAACCACCTAAGGAATGGATGTACATTGACAAAGGTGGTGCAGAAGTGGGACCTGTAGAGAAGGATGTCATCAGAAGTTTATGGTCCAAAAAGGATATAGACTGGACGACAAAGTGTCGGGCTTTAGGAATGTCAGACTGGAAAAAATTGCGTGATATACGTGAACTTAGATGGGCAGTAGCTGTTCGAGTTCCAGTCCTCACACCTACACAGGTTAAGCTTTATGGATATATTTTGTGTGTGACTGGCTATTGACGTTTCATTTTATCATGCTTAACATCCCAGAAGACATGCTTTTCATGCCAATTACCTTGTTTCTTCTGTTTTATTCTTACTTGTTTATGCAATAGTCATATTAATTTATAAAAAAACTAAGCAGGTAGGGGATGCTGCATTGTCCATATTACATAGCATGGTTTCGGCACATTCAGATTTGGATGACGCAGGAGAGATTGTAACTCCAACACCAAGAGTAAAACGTATCTTGTCTAGTACTCGTTGTCTTCCTCACATTGCTCAGGTAATGTCTTCCTTTTTCTCCATAATTATTCTTCTAGCTGTATCCATGATGTGTTCGATAGGTTTTATTAAGCTGAGCAAAGGATCCTAGTTCCCCTACAATTTAATAAGATTAGGCATGCCTGCTGTCTTTGCCCTAGTTTTCTGTATTGATTGAGATATTAGTTGCAAAATAATCAATCACTGGAAATCTAGGAGTTGTAAACTGAGCTGTGTTTTTCCCCCTTAATTGAAAACAGTTTATTATAATTTTATGATAATCTGATATCTTTCTAAAATTTGGAAAAGGCTCTGCTTTCTGGCGAACCAGTTATTGTGGAGGCTGGTGCTGCTCTTTTGAAAGATGTTGTTACCAGAAACTCCAAGGCGATGATCCGCCTGTACAGTACAGGGGCCTTTTACTTTGCCCTCGCTTACCCTGGATCCAATCTTTACTCAATCGCGCAACTCTTCTCGGTCACTCATGTGCATCAAGCTTTTCATGGTGGGGAAGAAGCTACTGTGTCGTCCTCTCTGCCCCTGGCTAAACGAAGCGTATTGGGTGGTCTTCTCCCTGAGTCCTTATTATATGTATTAGAGCGCAGTGGACCAGCTGCGTTTGCAGCTGGCATGGTTTCGGATTCCGATACTCCAGAGATTATATGGACACATAAAATGCGAGCAGAAAATCTTATATGTCAGGTATTTTCATATTCGCTACTATGGGCTTTAGGTCATTTTCTCTTGAAGACTATCAGAAAACTATCATTTTCAATTATTGAGTTTTAATTTCTCCATTCAATCTCCTCAGGTTTTGCAGCATCTTGGTGACTATCCTCAGAAATTGTCACAGCACTGCCATTCTCTCTATGATTATGCTCCCATGCCACCTGTTACGTATCCAGAACTTAGAGATGAGATGTGGTGTCACCGTTATTATCTCAGAAATTTATGTGATGAGATTCGATTTCCAAATTGGCCGATTGTTGAACATGTCGAGTTCTTACAATCGTTACTTGTGATGTGGCGTGAAGAGTTGACTAGGAAACCCATGGATCTTTCTGAAGGAGAAGCTTGCAAAATTCTAGAAATATCCCTGGATGATGCTTCAAGTGATGACCTAAGTCGGACTGCTTCAGTTGAGCTGAATGAGGAAATATCTAATATATCCAAACAGATTCAAAACCTTGATGAAGAGAAACTAAAGCGCCAGTATAGGAAACTTGCAATGAAGTACCATCCTGACAAGAATCCAGAAGGAAGAGAAAAGTTTCTTGCTGTTCAAAAAGCATATGAATGCCTGCAGGTACGTCCACAAAGCTTATGAATGATATGTGTACCAAATTTTTCTGATTATGTACCTCTCTTTTAGATCATTGGACCATTGGATGGTCACGTTATATGTTGAAAAGTTGCAGCCTTCTTTGATACCAGCAGATATTTCATGTTCAAGTTGTTTGATGAGTGTTATATTTAGCAATTGCTTTCCCCTTCATGATCTTGCTGTGTTCTTACTAGTAGAGATAATATTGGCCAACCTTTCCATTTTCGGTGTTTGCATGTCAAGCAAGTCTTTAATCATAGATGGACATCATGTGCTCATTAAGTTCGTTTAAGAACATAATTGATTTGTATCTAAAGTAATTCATAGTGTAATCCTATCTCTGAATTTATGTCATTGTGTATTTGTCTGGGGTCCATAATTATGATTGTGTTTATCTATATATATATATATATATATATATATATATATATATATTTATATATATCTGTATATTTATGTCAATAGAATTTATATTTCTTCTGCTTACAGGCAACAATGCAAGGATTGCAAGGTCCTCAACCGTGGAGGTTGCTTCTTTTACTGAAAGCGCAGTGTATCTTATATAGACGTTATGGACACGTGTTACAGCCATTCAAATATGCTGGCTATCCAATGTTACTAGATGCAATTACCGTGGACAAGGATGACAACAACTTTCTATCTAATGATAGATCCCCTCTTCTTATTGCAGCATCGGAGCTTGTTTCGTTAACGTACTTATTTCTCTTACTAAAACTGTGCTATTCTAATCTTATTTATTCCCATTCCTTCAATGTTATGTATTTATTATCTCCTGTTATCTGCTGTGTAGCTGTGCTACCTCTTCATTGAATGGTGAAGAATTAGTGAGAGATGGTGGTGTGCAGCTTCTATCGACTCTTCTTTCCCGCTGCATGTGTGTGGTTCAGCCAACAACTTCACAACACGAACCAGCTGCAATCATTGTCACAAATGTAATGCGTACACTTTCTGTAATAAGTAAGTTTGAGAGTGCTAGGGCTGGATTTCTAGAGTTACCCAGTCTGATTGAAGACATTGTACACTGTACGGAATTAGAACTTGTGCCTGCAGCTGTTGACGCTGCTCTCCAGTCTATTGCAAAGGTTTCTGTCTTCCCTGAACTTCAACATGGTCTGCTAAAGGCCGGTGCCTTATGGTGAGCTATACCTTGTTCTGTTTTCCGTCTTTAATATGTTCTTGTTCAATCGCAAGACAGATTCTTGGTGGCACTGTTGTGCATGTTAAACTTCATGTATAATGTGTATATAATCATTATACAGGCATTGGGATCCAATATTCAGCTGCACAGTCTTACACCTGAAATTTTTATCTTTGCTTCAGTCATTTAGACCTTTGCTTGTGAAAAGTATGACTAATGGCTGTGCTTCTTTCGATTTGTGTGTCTGTTTGATCAGGTATATTCTCCCATTATTACTACAGTATGACTCAACTGCAGAGGAATCTAATTCTGTCGAGTCTCATGGGGTTGGAGTTAGCATTCAAATTGCCAAGAATGGGCATGCTGTACAAGCATCACAAGCCCTTTCAAGGCTTAGTGGACTGTGTGCAGATGAGGGTTTGACTCCTTACAATGCTGCTGCGGCTGATGTTCTCAGAGCATTACTAACTCCAAAACTTGCTAGTTTGTTGAAAGATGAAGTTGCCAAAGAATTGTTATCCAAGCTTAACACAAATTTGGAGACACCAGAGGTAAACAGTTATCTTTTACTGATTTCTTTTTCTCCGCAGCTTAAGAATAATGAAATGAATGGTGCATAAACATCTTCAGAATTTACATTTCCATGTATGTTTGTTCTTGTGTTTTTGTATATCTCATAAGAAAGAATGTTTAATTCCATCATATTGCAGAATTTCTATTTCATTTTAAGAAGATACTTCTCTGCATATGAACTCTTAATGAACACTTCACTGAATGTTTAAAACATGTTAAGATTTTGGTGCATAGACTATAATTTTATCTAATTTTTTTTTCACAGATTATCTGGAACTCTGCAACTCGATCAGAGCTTTTAAATTTTGTGGATGAACAACGCGCCTGCCAGTGCCCTGATGGTTCATATGATCTGGAAACTGCTCAATCTTTTTCATATGATGCACTGTCAAAAGAAGTCTTTATTGGCAATGTTTACTTGAAGGTCTATAATGATCAACCCGACTCAGAGATTAGTGAACCAGAATCATTCTGCAATGCTCTAATCGATTTTATATCATCATTAGTGCATACTGAGTTGCCCTCTGTTTCTGAGGACCAAAATTTGATTGAAGACGGCATTTCATCTAATGATTCTCCAGAACTTCAAAGTAACGTAGAAGAACCGTCATTGATTGAAGGAGATTCTGATAATCAACCATCATCTGAGGTGATGAAGAAGGAAGAATTTTCTCTGATTGATCACCTCCAACTAGGATTGACTGCTCTTCAGGTAATTATATGGACAATGTGCATATATAGATATCAAAGAATTCAGCATGTCTGACCTTTTCTTTGCCTTTTTTTTTTTTGCAGAACTTGCTTACAAAATATCCAGATCTGGCTGCAGTGTTTTCGTCCAAGGAGAGATTATTACCTCTCTTTGAATGTTTTTCAGTGCCCATTGCATCAAAAACTGATATTCCTAAACTCTGCTTGAATGTCCTCTCTCGTCTAACTGCTTATGCTCCTTGCTTGGAGACTATGGTATCTGATGGATCTAGTCTTCTTCTCCTCTTACAAATGCTTCATTCTGCACCTTCTTTTCGAGAGGGTGCTCTCCATGTTCTGTATGCTTTGGCAAGCACACCAGAACTTGCTTGGGCTGCTGCAAAACATGGTGGAGTAGTATACATTCTGGAACTTTTATTACCTTTACAAAGTAATCATTCTTTACTCAATTTCTTTTCCATTGGCTTTCTGATTACATACAATGGAATCAATAACACAAAATGGTCTTGTGCAGAGGAAATTCCTATTCAGCAAAGAGCTGCAGCAGCTTCGTTGTTGGGGAAGCTTGTCGCACAACCAATGCATGGTCCTAGAGTTGCTATCACACTTGTGAGATTCCTCCCAGACGGTCTTGTATCTATAATTCGTGACGGACCTGGGGAGGCTGTTGTACATGCGCTTGAGCGGACTACAGAGACTCCAGAACTTGTGTGGACACCTGCAATGGCAGCATCTTTATCTGCACAGATTGCAACCATGGCATCAGATATTTATCGTGAACAACAGAAGGGTTGTGTTATTGAATGGGATGTACCAGAGCAGTCACCTGGTCAACAAGAAATGAGAGATGAGCCACAGGTTATTTTTTTTTTTAATTTAAACCTATAAGAAATCACTGAGCCATGGAGAAAGAGCTCCTTTGAGTGGAAGCATGATTGTTGATGAAATTTTTTTTCTCTCTAGGTTGGTGGAATCTATGTCAGGCTTTTCTTGAAAGATCCAAAATTTCCTCTGAGAAATCCAAAACGATTCTTGGAAGGACTGCTAGATCAGTATTTGTCAGCCATGGCGGCAACACATTATGAACAACATCCTGTTGATCCGGAGCTCCCTCTTCTTCTTTCTGCTGCATTGGTTTCTTTGTTGCGTGTGCATCCTGCACTTGCAGACCACATAGGATATCTAGGATATGTCCCGAAACTTGTCGCTGCTGTGGCGTATGAAGGGAGACGGGAAACAATGTCTTCTGGCGAAGTGAAAGCTGAAGAAATTGGCTCTGATGGAGTGAATGAGTCTGCTGATCCGTCAAGCCTACCTGGGCAAACCCCTCAAGAACGTGTGCGCCTTAGTTGTTTGCGTGTGCTTCATCAACTTGCAGCTAGTACCGCATGTGCTGAAGCAATGGCTGCAACTAGTGCTGGAAATGCCCAGGTTCTCTACTCTATTTCTCTCCTCTTACTACCACATGCATATATATTGAAATTAGTTGTTGGTAGAGTGTTTGTTACCTGTGACATGTGGAATGACTCTTGAGTTGACACCAGGTGGTTCCACTTCTCATGAAAGCAATAGGATGGCTTGGTGGGAGCATTTTAGCATTAGAGACGCTTAAGCGTGTAGTTGTTGCTGGAAATCGAGCAAGAGATGCGCTTGTTGCACAGGGTCTAAAGTGAGTCATACATTACTTAATAATTTTCCCTTTTGTTACTTCAGCTAACTTTTGCTGGCATTTTATATGTATCTCTATGTGCTAACTCTGTTAAGACTGTTTAAGTTTTGATATGGCAAAACCTAGTTATTGCGGAAAATAGTCGTTTAGAAGATGTGGCTGCAACAAGACTTGATATGCGTTCCACTTTAGGATGGTCGATCTGATTGTCTGATACAAATGGTTGTAAAAATTGGTAGGGTTGGTCTTATTGAGGTTCTTCTTGGACTGCTTGACTGGAGGACGGGAGGAAGATATGGCCTCAGCTCCCAAATGAAATGGAATGAATCGGAAGCATCAATCGGGCGGGTGCTTGCTGTTGAGGTTAGTATATATATATATAATTTGTTTGTTTCGTTTGTTACACATGTGATTGATGAAGTAATTAATATATGTCTCTCACAGGTATTGCATGGTTTTGCAACCGAAGGTGCACATTGCTCAAAAGTGCGCGAGATACTTGATGCGTCAGAAGTAAGTCGTGATATTGAAACACTATGTTCAAATAAGTGAAGCTTTTGTTTCTAAAGAAACCCCTGAAATGGATTTTGTGACAGGTGTGGAGTGCATATAAAGACCAAAAACATGACCTCTTCCTGCCATCTAACACGCAATCAGCGGCAGGAGTGGCTGGCTTTATCGAGAACTCATCCACCAGTCTTACTTACGCTCTTACCGCACCTCCTCCTCCTCCGGCTTCGCATCCTTGACCATCCCTTCCTTTTGTGTGTATATCCCAACCTTTTGTAAAGTCCCATAACTAATTTCCTTGCTTTCTTCCTTTTTTATAGAGAGAAGATACTATCGATTGTAAATGTTTGATGAGAGAAAGTAAAAAAACATTCTGGTTTTCTTGGACCTGACACAGTGAAAATTACAAATTACAGATATATATGATCGTCTGATGTCAGGATTTATGGTTGTTACTGTGGTTATGAAAGAATAATACATAATAAGTCGCTTAAACAATAAGCCAAATAAGAAGAATTAGTGACATTACAACTATTTATACACAACACTTCAACAGCTCACAAGTGAGCTCACTGCTACCCATTTCTTATTGATTGATTTGAGTCATGGTCTCACAGTTACGGTTCACGGGATTTATAAACTTATTCCATTATAAGTGTTGAAGTTTTGTCACTCACATTATAAAAAAGAGTTAACTTTTGTTTTGTTCTTATTGTAATACGTTTTATAATTTTTGTTATTGGTCACAGTAAAGCAGTAAAGGTAAAATTGATTTTTTTTCTTGTAATCGAAATTATGCACTAAAAAACTGAAACAAAATTTACTATAGGAGTAATACTTCACTTTTAAAGATTTTTTCATTTATGTATATAAGAGTCATATATCAAAAATTTCACTAAAAAAAAGATTAACTCGTGAAAAAGATGACACATATAATGTCGAGAATATGTCATTTTTGTTACTGTTTTAGATCGACAAAATTTAATTGATTTACAAAGTTTACAGTACACATTCTGAAGGTTAGAATACATATTTTATACAGTTAAAATGTTCTATTTGGATTATGTATTTTATACACAATACAAGTTCTACAAAATCTAAAATTATTTATGTTCTATGATATTTAGAATTCTAACTTCTACAATATTTAAAGGGGAATTGTCTTAAATACCAGGAAGATAGGTTTTTTTTCCAAAAGTAGCACCATAAATTTTATTTTCCAAAAATATCACAAAACTAAAACTAATTTTTTTAACATTCAAAACTAATTTCTAAATCCTAAACACTAAATGCTACCCCTAAGAACTCTAATTTAAATATAAATAGTCAACCCAAACATTAAAAAAATAACTTTACATCTTCAAAAACCAACTTTTTTATGTTTATGGTAATTTTGGAAAAATAAAACTATTGTGGTAATTTTGAAGAAAAACTAAAATGATGATATCCAAGGGAAATTTTCATATTTAAAGTACTTATTTTTGTACATTATTCTGTTTTTTACGAAGTTAGTTAAAAGTTGTTTAACCTTTACCCTACGTTCTAAGAATGTTTGAAAACGTATAATTATGTTTTTCCCTATATTCTATGAAAATTAGAAAACATTATGTGTAATATAATTTCTTATATATATATATATATGTTTAGATTACGTTTGCAAATTTTAGAATTTTTATTCTGTTTATTTCAGATTTCTCTAAAAAACCTAATTGTTTAGATTGTGAGTATGTTTGTACCGTTATTACAATTTGGCTGCTGATTTTAATCAACGTTCAAATTTTTTTTAACAATAAGCGTAATATTTACTGCAGTCGTTGCTCCATACAACGATGAAATGAACAACGCTTATTTCGATTCATTTTCATATCTTCTTCTTCCTCCTATTTTCATGACTTCTTACCTATCTAGGTCATTTACATGGAAAAAATAAATATATTCATGTGCTAGTACAGAGGTAAATAAGTTTTGGTGTTACATTTTGTCCGAAACTTTGATTTTTATATAAATTTTAGGGATTTTTTCTTTTTCTGGCTAAGCATTATTAGTTAGTGTTATCATATACACTCCAATACTCCATTCTTTTGAATGAACAAACCATAAAAACATTTCTTTTGTTTCCAAAATAATTATCAAATTAACTTGATTAATTTGATGCAAATTTGTACATTTTTTTACTAGGTGGTCAATATATAGTTACTAGCATTAAATTGACTAGTACATTGACTATGACCACGAATTTGGACATATTTACTTTCTAAAGTGCAAATAGTTCAATTCCTCGTAGTAACAACACAACCACAAAGATTTTGACATTATCAAATTTCCGAATTCTGTGACAGCAACACAAATATTAAGAAGTCCTAATCTTATATTCAAACATCCTTTACATGCCAAAAAAAAATCCATATTTTTACTTAATTTGGATGGAATAGTTCTAATCTCTTATAATAATCTTTAAAATCCAAAGATATATTTTGGTAAGTGTCATTTATTTATCAGAAAAAATTTCACCAGTCAAATTATCATTAATGTATGCCAACTTTGTATTTGGTATTCAATTTTTTTTCTAGATTTTTATCTAGAGAGATCTAATTAATTTACATACACTGTTTAATTAAAAATATCCTTTAACTTTAATTAATAAAAAATGTGAGATTTTTCTTTTAACTTCTGTTCCTTTTGAATTGTTTCTTTTAGCAATTAAAATTATTACAAAATTCATTTCTATGTACTTGTGTTACTCTTCTTCTTTTCTCATATATATATAGCCTAAGACAAAAAGTTATCCACCCATTTTATCATCTTTATCATCATCAAAACCTCCCTATCTCATTCCTCCATGTCCATCAAAATATGCATTTCACAACTCACTTTGATTCTCCTATTAACATCAACGATCCTACACAACCATGTCCATGCAACAAGTCCGATCAAAACCATCGTTGTTGTTGTTATGGAGAATAGATCGTTCGACCACATGCTTGGATGGATGAAGAAACTCAACCCGGACATCAACGGTGTAGACGGGTCAGAGTCAAACCCGGTCTCGGCTTCAGACCCGTCCTCTAAAAAGATCAACTTCGGTTCGGGTTCGCATTACGTGGATCCGGACCCTGGTCATTCGTTTCAGGCTATAAGAGAGCAAGTGTTCGGGTCAAATGATACAACCATGGATCCTCCACCGATGAATGGGTTTGTTCAACAAGCTTATTCAGAAGACCCTAGTGGTAACATGTCGGCAAGTGTTATGAATGGTTTCGAACCTGACAAGGTTCCTATCTACAAGTCTCTTGTCTCTGAGTTCGCTGTTTTCGATAGGTAATAACATCTTTTCCTGTCTTTTTTTTGGATTTATTATTACGTCATATAATCTTATTGTCGTCTACTTTGTCGTTTTTTTTTGTTTATTGCAAAAAAATATTATAGTCGTAGATTTTTGTAACTTTACTTTTTATCTCTAAAAACTGTAAATAAATTATACAATAATGTAAACATTAATTTCACAATGTAAGTCTTATATGTATCTTCTATATGTTTTTACAATTACATATTTTTATTAAAACATTATAATGGTAAATTTAGATTTTTCATCGTGAAAATTTCAGTTTAATATATGATTTATAAATATTTTACAAATTTGACGGTAAAAAACATGTTATAATATTGTATATTATTTTTGAACTTCCTATTATTTATTTGCATTTTTTTTAAAAATGATAGGTAAAATTATAACATTGATGACTTCAAGATTTTTTTTCACAAAACTACTTTTTTTTTCTTTTATATTTTCCACTATTTTCATATGGAAGTTTTTTTTTTTCTTAGTCAAGTATTAAGTATATATTCTGACTAACGCTCTTTTCTATGGTGATGTTGACATGTTGTTGAATGTTGACTCATGTAGTCAAAGCTAAAACGTATGTTAGATAATAAAAAGTCATTAGTACTAATTAATAAATCTAAACTTTTGTTTTCTTTGACCAGATGGTTTGCATCGGTACCATCATCAACACAACCAAACCGCATGTTCGTGCACTCAGGGACTTCAGCAGGAGCAACCAGCAACAACCCTGTCGAACTTGCAAAGGGTTATCCTCAAAGAACCATTTTTGACAACCTTGACGATGAAGATATCTCTTTTGGAATATACTACCAGAATATTCCGGCTGTATTGTTTTATCGGAGCTTAAGGAAACTCAAATATGTGTTTAATTTCCATAGCTATGGACTCTCTTTTAAAGATCATGCAGAGAAAGGTAAGCTCCCTGCTTACACTGTGATTGAGCAACGTTACATGGATACTATCTCGGAACCAGCGTCTGATGATCATCCTTCCCATGATGTCTACCAAGGACAGGTTTGGTTTTAAAAGGCTTTTTATTTAATTTATAGCCACTTTATATTAGTCCTAGGCGTTCGGGTATCCGATTCGTTTTCAATATATTCATTCAATCTTGGATATTTCGGGTAGAGAAGTTTAGGATCCATTCAGTTATTTTAGTTTTTCTCTGTTCGGGTTTGGGTTTGGTTTCAGTTATTTTCGTCGGTTTCAAATATTTAAAATGATTATATTTTAATAAAATTTGATTAAAATTTGGAAATATGTATAAAACTTCTAAAATATTTTGGTTATTTTAGTATAAAAATATTTGATATTTACGAGTTTATAATTGAAATTTTGGTTATTAAGCTATATCAAATCAATATAAGTACTACTTTAGATATATAAAACTATGTGGTTGGTATTTTGGATATATACCCATTCGGTTTTTTGTTCGGTATCGGTTCGGTTCTAGTTTTTTCGGCTCTCAAATTTACTGTCCATTCGGTTATTACTTTGTTTGTGGTTGGGTACTTTTGGTTTGGTTATTTTGCCCAAGACTACTTTGTTGACCAAAAAAAAAACTTTTAACTTAATACTTGGTATGATATTATTACACATTTTCAGAAGTTTATAAAAGAAGTGTACGAGACTCTAAGAGCAAGTCCACAATGGAATGAAACACTATTACTAATCACTTACGACGAGCACGGTGGATACTTCGACCACGTACCCACACCGGTTCGAAATATTCCTAGCCCGGACGGTATAGTTGGACCAGAACCATTCCTATTCCAATTCAACCGGTTAGGTATTCGAGTCCCAACAATAGCAGTGTCTCCATGGATAGAGAAAGGAACGGTCGTACATGGACCAAACGGTTCTCCATTTCCATCGTCCGAGTACGAACACTCTTCGATCCCCGCGACAGTCAAGAAACTATTCAACTTAACATCACCTTTCCTAACAAAGAGAGATGAATGGGCCGGAACGTTCGAGAACATCTTGCAAATCAGGAAAGAGCCTAGAACTGATTGTCCCGAGACATTACCCGAACCGGTTAAGATAAGAATGGGTGAGGCTAATGAGAAAGCTTTGTTAACTGAGTTTCAACAAGAGCTTGTACAACTAGCTGCTGTTCTAAAAGGTGATAATATGCTCACAACGTTTCCTAGAGAAATAAGCAAAGGGATGACAGTTATTGAAGGGAAGAGGTATATGGAAGATGCTATGAAACGGTTCTTAGAGGTTGGTCGTTTAGCTTTTGCCATGGGAGCTAATAAAGAAGAGCTTGTTCATATGAAACCTTCCCTCACTGAAAGAAGACCTTAAGTTTTATAGTTTCCATTACATATATATAAGTCAAATACAGATGAACAAAAAAAAAATATATATAAGTCAAATACCAAATATTTTATATATATTTAGTCTTATTAATAAACTGATATATTAATTGTTCTAAAGTTATGTGGTAAAGTGAAATTAAACACTTTTCTTAATTTTTTTTCCCTTCTGGTCAGAACTTTTCTTAAAATTTAATACCAACTATCGACTTTAAAAATTAGGTACGTAGTTACATAAAAATTCAGCTGAGTCTGAATTTTACGATTTAGAATTGGTGTTTTTTTCAGGACTCGGCTGGTTGGATCGTTTGTGCTTCATTTGTTGTATTTTCTTTGTAGTTTTCACTTTTCTTATCTAGTTTTTACCCTTTCTTAGTATCAAGTCTACCATCATTATTGGGAGGCTCTTCGCTTAAGATTTTGTTAAGAAAAGCTTTTATATAAAGATTTTTCTTAACAAAATCTTAGGCTAAGAGCCTCCCAATAATCATGCTCTGGTAAGAGCCTCCCAATAACTTCTGTCAATGCTAAGTATTTATATTAATTTTAGGGTTTTGTTATTTTTTGCGTAAATTAAACAGTTTTTGGTGGAATTCTTTGAAAAAAATGTTTTCCGTTAAATAAAAAATAACATTTGTTGTAGAAAAGAAATCATATAATATAAAGTTGGGTTTTCAAAATTAGTCATTAACAAGATCGTGACACGTGTTAATTGAATTGATAAGATGTTGACACATGTCAGATAATTAGTGGTAAGAAATTATATAAATTAGTTTTCAAAAAAAAATATTTTCAAAATAGACAGAAGAAAATTAAAAATTCAGAAAATTTAAAAATTACTTAGTAGTAATCGTAAAGGAAAAATAATAGTAATTATAAAAAAGAAGTATTAATAAAAATCATAAAAAATAGGTATAAGGAATAAAAAATTAAAATATACAATAATTTAGTCAATTATATGTTAATCTTATAAAATATTTGCATTATCATGAATATTATGTAATATTTAAATATTTTCATTCAATAAGTTAATCTGAAAATATATTAAAATATGAGAATTTTTGATAAATACCTCTTTTGGTGTACCCCTTTCTAAAAATACTCTCTTTATCTATCCATTTTCAAAAATACCCCTGTTTAAATATGAAAAATTATAAAGTGTTATATGGACTATAAGATACTTCTATTCTCTAATAACTACTAATGAGAGATTCGATATAATTAATAATGTTTTAAAAGGTTTTAAATTGTTTTTAACAGTTTTATAAGGTTTTTAAAAGGGTTTATAAGGCGTTTAAACGGTTTTTAAAAGATTTTTATAAGTTACTTCTACGGTATTTATGAAAGTTATATAAAATTTAATACACATATAAAGATAATTTGTGTGTATATTTATAAGCTTACACACATATTTGGATAAATTTCAACATTTTTAATGGTTTTCTTGATAAAATTTGAAAATAGAGTATTTTTAAAAATTGGTATTTGAAATGGGCTATTTTTGAAATTCCCCTTAAAATATTGACTATATATATTAAACTATATGTTAATCTTAGAAAAGATTTTTGTTAACGTGACATGTGTCAATTGTATTGTTAAGATATTGATAAGTGTAAATTTAAAATATATTAAAATATTTTAAAATTAAATTTATAAACCTATCATAAATTAAAATTCTACTTAAGTAATACATATAAAAGAATACCTAATTATAATGGATTTTTTATGTCAGGGTTTAATATTTACAATTAAATGAGATTATATGTCGATTTTAGTTTATAAAGCTGAATTGTAGTTTAGATTTTACAACTAAACATGTTATATGATTGTCTAGATTTAATAATTAAACAAGGTTTTATGTCGATTTAGGTTTATAATAAGAAGTAGAGTTTAGATTACACAATTTATACAGGGTTATTTATCTGTTTTGATTTATAAAAGAGAATTAAAAAATTTAGATGGTACGATTAAACGAGATTATGGGTTTAGCAAAATAAATTTGTTTCTTAAATGTTTTTACTTTTTAATATGTTATAATTGTTTAACTGATTAATTTATATTTAAATGTAATATGTCATATTGCAATCTCATTAACTAAAACAAGAGGGGTGAATAAAAAGGAACTAAAAAAAGAGACATTATTAGCTTAAAATTAGGATAAAAAAGTCAATATAATTCGTAGACTATTTTTTTTTTTTTTTTTTAAATTTTTTTAATTTTTTTTTAAATTTTTTTTAAATTTTTTAATTTTTTTTTTTTTTGTTTTTTTTTTTTTTTATTATTATTTATTTATTTATTTTTTATTTTATTTTATTTTTTCTTTTTATTTTTTTTTTTATTTTTTTTATTTTTTTTTATTTTTTTTTTTTTTTTTTTTTTATTTTTTTTTTGTTTTGCGATAAAAAAAAAAACCGTTTTCTCTCTCGTTGGAGGCGATTTCTTCAAACACTACACCGGCCAAAAACTTCTTTTTTCAGCCTTTGTATCCGGCCGGCGCTGGCTTTTCCGGCGTCGGTCAGCTCTCTTTTCTTCTTCAATTTGTTTAACTTTCCTTTCTTTATAGATTTAGATAATTCTCTGGCAAATTCAGGATCACAAATCCCCTTTCCTTGCCTTCTTTTAACGATTGGTGATGGTTTGTAAAAGTCTGATGACTTCAACCATTTTCACCCTTTTGTTAATGAGACAATATCAAACTGGGGTCGTGTTACAAATTCGAGTAGCACCGGTTCGTCTCTGTCACAATTGGAGCCCTACTCAAATATGCGCCAATTTGATTTCGATTCGAAAGAATCATTATGTCCTTCTGTTTACAAGGTTTTTTTCCGGTGGATTTTCTGGTTTTTAACCGGTAGATGTCCTCCTACTCGATGCTATGGAGGTTTCATTTGGGTTTTTGATCCAGGGATCCATGGAGTAAACACTTTGTTTCATGGTTTTGAGACTCTCGGAAATCATATTGAGTGTGGTTTTAAATTTAATATGGGTTTACTCGATATCAACGACTTCAAGTCAATTATATCTGGGGTTGAACATTTTTACTTTGAATGCGGGGTTGAACATTTTTACTTTGAATGCGAGAATGGTTTATCATTATTTGGCCAACTATTTTGTTATCTTCAGCATGTCTCGACGTGGATGGTGGTGAAGATACAATGGTGGGAAGAAATAAAAATTGAGAATCCCAAAGACATTCTTCCGTGGAGTGTTGGTGATGATGATGGTGAGTGTGTTGTGGGACCAAACACATCACAACCTATTTTTTTAAACTACATGTTCATGCGTCAAAGTCTATGGTCTTCCCCCAAAAGTTTTAGAGATTTATTGCCATATGGAAGGAAGGTATTTGTGATTATGTTTAAGAAAATTACAAAGTCAAATTATTTCATAAAGACTTTGGTGCGGAAGCTTTGGTACCACAATGTCTACATTCCAGAGTTATGTTTGGACATATTGGGTTTTCAATTACGGTTAGCAAAAAGAAAGTTCAGCCACAAGATGCTGCATGCAAATCGTAACAAAGAGAAATCAAATATGAAGTTGGACAATAACGGATCTTACGATCGGTTAGCGAGTAAGACTACTCTTCGGAAAGCGTCGTCAATCTCCCTTCTGCTGTATTTTTCTTTCAATCATACATACATTTGCGTATGTAATAATTGTGTTTCGGTAACTCTGTATAATGTCTTTGTAATAACTTTTTTAAATTAATGAAAGTCTGATTTTGCTGGAAAAAAAAAAAAATTCGTAGTATAATGATTTCTAAAATATTTTTTTTCAAATATGTATTTTAGTATACTTTCATGTTTAAAAAAATTTCTTAATGCTTATCTCAACGACACTATAACTCATTTTTTGGATTGATGTTAATTTGTAAGAACTTTACCATCAAATTTTGTAATAAGTAATTAAGTTTAAGAAATAAAATAAATTGCAATTTAAAAAAATATGGGAGAATAGTTTTTAAAAAAACTGGAAGTTAGGAAATAACAGTTTTTAGGATAATGGTATAATCATGTTTAGGTGAATAATCAAATTAAGTTTTTTTGAAAATTTTGGTAATAGTAATATTATGGAAATTTCAAACTGGTGAATAGCTGAATACTTTGGATATAAGATTCTTACAATACAATTTTAATTTTAATTTATTTTGAAAATAAATAACCCGTCTATTAGACGAACCTTAATCTATATTAGAAAATATGATATTCAATTAATATTGATTAAATTTTTTTTTTAATGTTATGATTTTCCAAATTTTAGCACATGCAATTTTTTTAATTCATACTTGAAAATATATATTTTAACTCGCGTTTTTAAGGGGGCTCTTATCTAGTATTATATGTTTGTTGGATTGATATCATTAAGTTGAGTTGTTTCATTTTTTGTACACAGTTTTGAATTTTTTTAACAAGAGCATGTGTATATATATAGATTCGAATTAAACAATGAAATATCATCGAAATGATAAGCACTCATCGGTAAATTATATTTAGGAAGAAATTTGAACAATTGTCCACTTCATCAATCTAATTCCCAAAATTTTTTAATAATGCAACGTAAATACGCATGAGATTTAATTGAACTATTAAGAATCATGCTCAGGTGGGTAACGTCTCCAAGGAAGATTGGACAGAGGTCACGGCTTCAGGAGGAAAGAACTCACATAGTTCAAAAAAGCAATTGTTGTATGGCCAGGTACGCATAGCTTCTCCCACACGTTTTGATGCTCTGCGGGACACAGAAGAGGGGGAGTTTCTACCAGATACTGCTCAGGTAGAGGTTGAAAAGTTTGACGTCCCGTCTGTTTCAGAAACAGGAAAAGAGACAGTCCTGTCAACAGTTCGGAAACCACCAGTTGTCAAGGATCATGTTGCTTTACGAGTGCAACAGTCCCGGGATTCAAAAACAGCACACAGATATCTATCAGATTCATCTCAAAATGCAAAGGACGCAGTCCCTAGCAGTTTCAAAAAGAAGGCTACCCAAAAGAAACGTTAATGTCGGGTTTCTTTTGGAACATCCGAGGTTTAAATAAGTCAAATAAGCAAGATGTTATCAAAGAATGGGTCAGGAAAAACAATTTTCAATTTGGTTGTTTATTGGAAACAAAGGTCAAGGAGGCTAATGTTGGAAAGGTGATGGGGAGAATTTTTGGTGATTGGAATCTGGTCTCTAACTATGAGTTTAGTAGACTGGGAAGAGTTTGGGTTTTGTCGACCAAACAAACAACGTTACAAGTTGTTTACAAGAGTGCGCAGCTAATCACATGTTCTATTAAGATTAGGGGAGGCCATGAGGAGTTTTGGTGTTCTTTCATTTATGCTCTGAATACTGCAGAAGAAAGGAAGGAATTATGGAGTGATATTAAACGACAACACGATCTTGCATCGTTTCGTGGAAAGCCTTGGATTTTGGTTGGTGATTTTAATGAAACGCTAGATATTGCAGAGCATTCTAATTCTGTTGTGGCGCCATTGGTAACCTCAGGGATGCGAGATTTTCAAGAAGTACAGCGACACTGCACTCTGCTGGATTTGAGAGCAATAGGGCCGCAATTTACTTGGAGTAATAAGCAGGAAAATAGTCTTATCTGTAAAAAGCTGGATAGAGTTCTTCACAGTGCAGACTGGCTTCATATTTTTTCTAACTCTTATTATGTGATGGAGGCGGGAGGATGTTCTGATCATCTTCGCGGCAAGATTTATCTAGAGACGAGTTTGCAGAGAAAAAAAGGCCCGTTTAAATTTACAAACCTTATCGCTTCCCAGCCTGAGTTTTTAGCACTTATAACAGAGTACTGGCGAGAATCTCCAGCTCTATACCACTCCACTTCATCAATTTTTCTGCTGAGTAAGAAACTAAAGCAGTTAAAACCGTTGCTTCTAGATTGCAAGTAAAATAACTCAAAGAAACACTTGAAAGATTATAAAGAATTACTCTCTTTATTGCTTAAGAAAATCTCTCAAAACTTAAGCTCTCAATCTCTCAATGTCTCACTCATTATGTCATGTCTCGACATCTCTATTTATATGAAAACCTATTCCTAATCCTAGTAGAAATACATATACTTAGATAACTCCTAAAGCATATGATCATTATCTCTAACTAAACCATTGCTCGGTTTAGGACTAGGATAGCTTCATCTCCAAGTTAAGTCTTCAAGCTTAACTCTACATTCTCCCCCTTAAGCTTGAAGTCTTCTTTTGCCAAGTCTCGAACACCAATGAACTCTCTCATCTCCTTGAACTTGATTCTTCCTAAAGCTTTTGTTAGTATATCCGCCTTTTGCTCGGTGCCGGGAACATGCTCCACTTCTATTTGGCCATTCTCCACACATTCTCTAATAAAATGATACCTCCTATGTATGTGCTTGCTTCGACCATGGAAGACCGGATTTTTGGTGAGAGCGATGGCCGACTTGTTGTCCATGAGCAAAGTAACTTTTTCCATAGGCTTCCCCGTGACTTCACTAAGCAAATCGGCTAACCAAATAGCTTGCCTCGCAGCTTCAGTTCCGGCCATAAACTCGGCTTCACAAGACGACATTGCCACAGTTTCTTGTTTATGCGTGTTCCAAGAGATCGGACTTCCTCCAAGGTAGAAAATGTGCCCAGCCGTGCTTCTCCCATCGTCCGGATCCACGTTATGACTGCTGTCACTATATCCCACAAGACGTGGTACCTTTTCTTGAGAACGTGTAAACATAAGACCAAGAGAAGTAGTACCCCTTAAGTACCTTAGGCATTGTTTCATTGCAGCTCCATGGGATTGCTTTGGGTTATGCATATAACGACTTAAGATCCCGACACAATAAGTCAAGTCTGGTCGCGTGTGAAGCAAGTAACGAAGACAACCCACATTCTTTCTAAACATTGTGGCGTCTATACTCCTTTCATGCTCAGATTTTTCAAGTTTTAGACCAGACTCCATAGGTGAATGTACTGAATTACAATCTTTCATCCCACCTTCTTCTAAGATCTTTAGTGCATACTTCTTTTGATTCAAAGCTATCCCTTCCATATGTTGACAAACTTCAATGCCGAGGTAATATGTTCAAAGACCGAGATCACTCATCTCAAATTTCGTAGCCATCTCCCTTTTAAACTCCATAACAAGCTTTATGCAAGTTCCTGTGACAAAGAGATCATCAACGTATACGGCAATGAGAAGATAGTCGTTTCTTACTTCTTTACGGTAAACAGATGGTTCCTTTGAGCATTTGATAAATTTGAGTTCCATGAGGATCTGATTCAACTTGCGATTCCAAGCCCTTGGTGCTTGTCGGAGACCATACAAAGCCTTCTTGAGCTTATACACCTTCTCTTTGTCTTTCTTCTCAAACCCTTCTGGTTGTAAGACATAGACTGTCTCTTTCAACTCTCCATGAAGAAAAGCAGTCTTGACATCAAGATGATGTATCTCCCATCCATTTGCAGCTGCTAGATTGACAAGTAACCTTATGGTCTCAAGACGAGCCACCAGAGCAAAGACCTCCTCAAAGTCTACCCCATATTGTTGTACGTATCCTTTAGCAACGAGCCGCGCTTTGTGTTTGTTGATACTCCCATCCGCATTTGTTTTAAGCTTGAACACCCATTTTAAGCCAATTGGTTTAACTCCATCCGGCAAGTCTACAAGATCCCAAGTTTGATTTTTTTCAATAGAATGAATCTCATCTTCGCATGCAAGCATCCATTCTTTCTTCTCTTTGGCTTCTTGGTAACTTCTTGGCTCATTGTTTAAGCACATTAACAATATCTCACCTTCCTCTTCAGCAAGCAATGCGTAATCCCGAAGATATTGCGGTTTCTGGACTTGTCGTGTTGCCTTTCTCAAAGCTATCGGTTGATTATTATCTCCCATGTTCTCAATCTCGAGCTCTTCTTCACTCTCATGCTCACCATTAGAACCACTGTCGTTGTCTCCTTCTTCGTCAAGATGGTTGTGATTATAAACTTGGTCAACTTGGTCTGTATTGACAGGTTCTGTGTCTTCATTTTCCCTTTGTTGTATGCCATGATTTCCAAATTCTTCAAAGGTGAAGCTAAATTTCCCTCCATGTTCTTCCTCTGGGTTACTTAGCTTCCAGTTCCATCCCTTTGTCTCGTCGAATATCACATCTCTGCTTACAACTATCTTTCTTGTTTGTGGATCAAGCAACCGGTACGCCTTAGATCCTGGTTCGGTTCCCAAATGGACAAGCATACGTGATCTGTTGTCTAGCTTCTTGAGGTGAGGTTTGTCCACTTTTGCATACCCGAGACAGCCAAAAATCCGTAAGTGATCAATGTTAGGCTTTTTGGATCGAAAAGCTTCATACGGTGTCTTGTCTTCGAGTGATCTTGTGGCGATTCTATTCAACAAGTATGTGGAATGTCTAACAGCCTCTCCCCACAAGTAATTAGGCATGTGCATATGTTTTAAGATGCTCCTAGACATCTCCATTAGGGTCCTATTACGCCTCTCAACCACTCCATTTTGCTGAGGGGTGTATGGGGCCGTGAGATGACGATTGATGCCCGCTTCTTCACAAAAGGTAGTGAATTCTTGTGACACAAACTCTCCTCCTCTATCTGTTCTGAGAGTTTGAATATGTAGCCCTGTTTCTTGTTCCACAAGGTGCTTAAACTTCTTGAATTTGTCAAAAGCTTCACTCTTCTCCTTTAGTAAGCTTGTCCACATGTACCGAGAATGATCGTCTATGAGAACAAATACATATTTGTTTCCAGCAGTTGTGTTTGGTGATATGGGGCCGCATAAGTCTCCATGAATGAGCTCAAGTATTCGTTTTGCTCGATACAAAGTTGCTTGAGGGAAGGTTTTTCTCGTTTGCTTCCCGAACAAGCAAGAAGCGCATAGCTCTTTCTCAACATTAACACGAGGGATGCCTTGTACTATCTCTTTTTGTATCATTGACTTGATCGTCTCATGGTTTATGTGACCCAATCTTGCATGCCACCTGCTAGAATCACTAATCGTAGTTAGATTTAATGAAGCAATATTTCGAATTCTCATGCTAACCTTGTACAATCGGTTCTTTGATCTATCGGCTTTTACAAGCAGCTTCCCTTCACGATCATGCATAGTTAATTGCTCTCCTTTCATGCGAATATCACAGCCAGATTCTGTGGCTTGTCCGAGGCTAATGATATTGCTCTTAAGGTCGGGAATAAAGTATACATTAGTCATCTTTCTTGATTCACCATTCATGTCGATGAACGAAATTGTTCCTTTCCCTTTGATGGCTATGCATGAGTCATCTCCAAATCTTACTTTCCCGGTGATAGAGTCGTCGATTTTGTCAAAATATCTCCGATCACCCGTCATGTGGTTGCTTGCTCCATTGTCAAGGTACCAAAGGTTTGTCTCACCGAGAGTTGCATCATACTTGCTAGGGATGCAATGTTTTTCGTTTAGATATACAACTTCGTGCAGCATGAGTTCATCCGCGTCTTGTGTGTCATTACCATCACCGGCAGCTTCTTCGGCTTCTTGTAACTTCAACAAGCGATCGGGACAGGAGGAGGCGTAATGTCCAAGTTTGTCGCATCGGAAACATGTTATCCTGGATGTGTCTCTTCCTCCGTTGGATCTTCCTCGACCACGACCTCTGTATCGTCCTCCTCTGCCTCGTCCACGTGATTCTCCACCATTGTAATCACGATTGGATTGTGAGTCTGCATACATAAGTTTGCTGTTGTCGTCTTGAGGATCTTCTTCCTCGGCGATACGCTCTTCGTATGCTTTGAGACGTCCGATAATATCATCAAAAGCGATTGTCTTAAGATCCAAGCTTTGTTCAAGAGTTGCAACGATTTGGATGTACTTCTTCCGGGGAAGACTCTTTAGAAACTTCTTGACAATCTTGGATTCGTCGATGATCTCTCCTAGAGCAGCCGCTTTTGAAGAGATTTCAGCAAGTTGTCCTGCAAAATCATCAATCTTATCAGTCTCCTTCATCTTAAGTTTATCAAACTCCGACATTAGTGTTTGAACACGAGCTTCTTTAACCCTATCAGCCCCCATGTATCGTGTTTGAATTGCATCCTACACTTTCTTTGCCGTGTCTAATGCACCAAATTGGAGAACGAGGGTTTCGGGGATGGATTGAAACAACAATGCGATCGCCATGGTGTTCTTTTCTTGATCGATCTCAGCTGCTACCGGTTCTATGGCTTCCCAAACTTTGTGAACTTGCAGTGTTATCTTCATTCGTATGGCCCATACTGTATAATTCGTCGAGGTGAGCATAGGACATACGATGGAAGAGCTTCCACTCGCCCTTGGTTTCGGATCGGGAACAACAATATCACCCATGGTTGGTGATATGTTTGATCAAGACTGGTTTTCTAGCTCTGATACCAAATCTAGATTGCAAGTAAAATAACTCAAGAAACACTTGAAAGATTATAAAGAATTACTCTCTTTATTGCTTAAGAAAATCTCTCAAAACTTAAGCTCTCAATCTCTCAATGTCTCACTCATTATGTCATGTCTCGACATCTCTATTTATATGAAAACCTATTCCTAATCCTAGTAGAAATACATATACTTAGATAACTCCTAAAGCATATGATCATTATCTCTAACTAAACCATTGCTCGGTTTAGGACTAGGATAGCTTCATCTCCAAGTTAAGTCTTCAAGCTTAACTCTACATTGCTTCGGGAGTTAAGTCGCAACAAGCTGTCAGATATATCTCGTAGAGCTGCTGCTGCTTATGAGGACCTCTGTGCTAAACAATTGATCACACATTCACATCCTACATCTCTTGATGCAATGAATGAATCAACTGCTCACACTAGATGGGAAAAAGTTGCAGGTTTAGAGGAGCTGTTTTTGCAACAGCGATCTAAACTTCACTGGCTAAAAGTTGGAGATAAAAATAACAAAGTCTTCTATAATGCAATCAAGGAACGTCAGGCTCAGAACTCGATCAATGAGATTACCGACCCTAGTGGTCGTTGCCTTACAGATATGGAAGATATTAAAGCTGAGGGTGTGCGTTTTTTCACACACTTGTTAACTCATAGACCGTCTGAGTTCATTGGTGTCTCCATAGATACCCTACAAGAGCTGTTGCCTTTTCGGTGTTCTTCGCAACAGCAGCATCATCTTATTCTCGATGTTTCAGAAGACGAAGTGAAGCGGGTACTCTTTGCTATGCCTTTAAATAAATCTCCAGGGCCAGACGGGTACACAGTTGAGTTTTTCAAGAGTGCTTGGTCTGTTCTTGGAAATGATCTTACGAAGGCAATTCAATCGTTTTTCCAGTTTGGTTTTTTGCCAACGGGTGTCAATGCTACGGTTCTTGCTCTCATTCCTAAAACAACCTCTGCTCGGGAAATGAAGGATTATAGACCGATCTCTTGCTGCAATGTTTTGTATAAGCTCATTTCGAAAATTTTGGCGAACCGACTCAAAACAATCCTGCCCGATTTCATTGCTCCAAACCAATCTGCTTTCATTAAAGATAGGTTATTGATGGAAAATCTGCTCCTAGCCACAGAATTAGTGAAGGACTATCACAATGTGGGAGTCTCCTCCCGTTGCGCGATGAAAATTGATATTTCTAAGGCTTTTGACTCGGTGCAGTGGTCTTTCTTGTTCAATGTGTTAGCAGCTCTAAACCTCCCGGAAAAATTTATTCACTGGATTAAGTTGTGTGTTTCTACAGCCTCTTTCTCTGTTCAAGTCAATGGGGAGTTGGCTGGTTTTTTTAAAAGCGAAAAAGGGTTGCGTCAAGGTTGTTCACTTTCACCGTATCTATTTGTAATATGCATAAATGTCCTGTCCGCTATGCTGGATCGTGCAGCTGTAGCCCGTCACTTCGGCTACCACCCCCGTTGTCAAGGTCTAGCTCTCACTCATCTTTGTTTTGCAGACGATATTCTGGTTTTTTCGGATGGTAAGCCTTCCTCAATTGAAGGGATTTTAGAGGTATTCAAGGATTTTGCTGCCATGTCCGGTCTGCGTATAAGCTTGGAAAAATCAACTTTGTATCTCGCTGGGGTTTCTAACCGAACTCGTGAATTGACTTTAGGCCGGTTCCCATTTGCAGTTGGTTGCTTACCGGTTCGCTACTTGGGGCTGCCACTTCTTACCAAGAGAATGACGATTCATGATTGTCTGCCTCTTATAGAGAAGATTCGTTCTCGTATTGGCTCCTGGAAACATCGTTTTCTCTCCTTTGCGGGGCGCTTGCAACTACTAAGTTCTGTTATTGCAAGCCTCACTAATTTTTGGATATCGGCATTTAGACTCCCGAGTGCTTGTGTTCAAGAGATAGAGAGGATTTGTGCAGCTTTTCTATGGTCTGGTCCAGACCTTGTTGCGACAAAAAATAAGGTTGCTTGGGCTGATGTTTGTATGCCAAAGCAAGAAGGAGGTCTTGGGTTGAAGTCGCTCGCAGAGGCGAATAAAGTCAGCTGTCTTAAGTTGATATGGCGTTTAGTCTCAGCTACAAACTCTCTGTGGGTTAATTGGGTAAAGCGGGAGTTACTGCGATCATCTTCTTTTTGGTCAGAAAAGGAGACCACTTCTAGAGGATCTTGGATGTGGAAGAAGCTGCTCAAGTATAGGCAATATGCAAAAGATTTCCATAGGATGGAGATTGGTAATGGGGCCAATACATCGTTTTGGTACGATCACTGGTCTTCCCTTGGTTGTTTATATGAGCTACTTGGGGATAGGGGATTCATTGCTCTTGGTATTCCCTCATCTGCCACAGTCTCTAAGGTTTTACACATGCGCACTCGACGCTGTCACCGGTCTACTACGCTAAATCAGATCGAACTCGAACTCGAACATCTTCGAGCCCGAGGTAACTGTGAGCACAATGATACAGCCTTATGGAGATATGCTAATGCGAAGTATCTGCCTCGGTTCTCTACTTCGGAAACTTGGTCGCAACTTCGCCGTACTGGACTGCAAGTGAGTTGGCACAAGGTTGTTTGGTTTTCAAACTCTATACCGAAGCATTCCTTCTTGGTTTGGCTAGCTGCTCGAAATAGACTCGCAACGGGGGAACGTATGCTATCCTGGAACAGCGGAGTGAACCCATCATGTGTCTTCTGTCGGGCACCTTTGGAAACTTTGACTCATCTGTATTTCATTTGCCCCTACTCTTCTCGGGTTTGGCAGGCCTTGTCCCGAAAGCTTATGGCACACCACTTCTCTGCTTCCTTTACTCAGCTCATGGTTCTTCTCTCGGGTCAGACTTTTAAAGGCACCACCTGCTTTCTTCTGCGCCTTGCTTTCCAGGCTGTGGTTCACACGCTCTGGCTAGAACGCAATCGCCGCAGACATGGGGACACGCCAAGCACCACGGACCGCTTAATCAGTTCTTTGGACCGTATGGTTCGGAATAAGCTTCTCTCAATGCAGGACCAGTCGACAAAGTTTGGTGATGGCCTCCAACTTTGGCTGGCTGCTCGCACCTAAACTCTTCTCTTTCTCTCTGCCTTATTTTGCTTACACGTTTTTTAACTTTTTATTCAAATCTTTTGATATAAGGATGCTTTCATGTACAAAGGAACTTTTTTTGGTTTGAATATATTTTCACATTCATAAAAAAAAAAAAAAAAAAAAAACTATTAAGAATCATTTACTTCATCTTCTAATAATTGATATAATGAAATCTTATATGAAAATTGTCGTAAAGTTAGATAATTAATAAAATAAACTGAAAAATCATTAAATTCTTTTATTAATAAAATATTATTAATTTGTGTGTTTTTATGTATGTGTAATATTTATAAACCCAAACTATGGAAAACTCATTTGTGATTTATATGTATATGTGATATAATAAAAATCTAATAAATAGGAACGATCTCAAAACATTTTCTTTTCTTTTTATTTTATTTTAGAAATATTCACTCATTCGATTTTTGTAATTTTAATCTATTCAGTTGGAAAAATTCAAAAAACATCAAATTGCTCATCTCATTATATGAAATATCTTGGCTCTTCAATCTAAAGAGTGTCACACATCACATGTCTGCTAGAAGATTTTCTTTCAACAAACCGAAAGATCTTTGATTACCTAAAGAAGAGTTTCATGTGGTAATAATATTAATTATATATTTTTTTTAAGCAATATTTTGATAGAACTTAGAACCTAAGATTGATAATAGATTAGCTAAATAATATTTGGTTTATATATCTTTGTGAATCAGAAAAGTACACATAGCCATGACTAAAGTTTAAAGGTTTTAGAAGGAAAATAAAATATCATTTAATAATTAATAAAATTAAATTAAATGATTAGAAAATAGATAAAATGAAAATTATGTACACATTTTATTATATAAAGTTGGGTTTACAAAATTAGCCATTAACGTGACGCGTGTTAAATAAATTAATTAGATCTTGCCATGTGTCAAATAATATTTTATTTTGTTTTTAACATCGTAAAAAACTGATTAACAAAAAATTATATCTACATATAATTTACATATTTATATCTATTAATTTTACCTTTTCCTAAATCAACAAGGAATGTTAACCAAAACCAAATATATATTTTGTTTCATTTTCATTGTATGTGTGTTCTATATATTTTGTTTAATTTCATTGTATGTGTGTTCTTAGTTAGATTTTGACATGTGTATAAAAAATTATAACAAATTTATTTTTTAGAAACAACATAATATATTTAACATAATTTAATTGCATACCGGTAGTATTTATCGTTTTAATATATTATTTTTATATGTAAGTAAAAACACAAAAACTTGAAAAATAACGAATTTATAAAATAAATTTTAAAATACGTGAAGAAAATATGTATTAGTATATTTTTTACATGTTTTAATTTTAAGATTTTAATGCATGTAGTTTCATGTGAAAATGGAAAAACGTGCATATATGAATAAAATTTGTTTACTTAATGAAAATTGATGATATATATAAATTTTTTCCTCTGGTAAATTCTTAGTATATTTTATTATCTTTTATATTTTCTAACACATTTAAAATTAGTTTGATGTGAGGTAAAATATTACTTATAAGATTATGGCATATAGGAGAATAATACTCCGGACAATTTTGAATTTCCAATTTGTTTTTGAATAAATATCTAATTTACACATATATATAGTAGTTTTGTATATATTTTTATAAGTTTATACACATATTTAAATAAATATCTGATTTTAGTGGTATTTGAATAATTTTTTTAAATAGGGGAGAATTTTGAAAAGTGGTTTTGGAAAAATGGTCTTTCTTAAATTCCTCCAAACTTTTGTGGATGTTATTTCTCAATTACTTTTTAAAAATTTTGAATATTATATATATATATATATATGTATTATATAATATGACTAGTTGTTGACCCGCGCTACGCGCGGAAAGTTTGAAATTTTATTTATTAATTTTTTGTTATACTTTTAATTTATATTTCGATTTTTTTTATATATTTTGTTTTTGTTTTGCAACGTTTGTTTTATTTTTCTTTATTGTTGTCATTTTTTTGTTATTCTATTTTTTCATATTGGTTGATGATTTGTCCTCACGGTGTGCATGTGATGTATGGTGTCATGGGATTTTCTTAGCCAAGACTTCAGAAGCATTGTGACTTCGGGAAGCAGAAAAGGATTTGACATATTATGATTGGTTCAAAGAGGTTGTCCCAAATATAACTTTCCATATGTGGGTAAGTCACCTTGATAGATGTCTCACGTGGCAAAGACTTGTTTCCTTGGGATATATTCAGTCTTTAGAGTGTTGTCTATCGTTGTTTGTTTCAGAATCTTGGGACCATCTCTTCCTTTTTCTGATTTTTCTGTCGAGCTTTGGATGTTGTTATTTTCTAGGCTCTGCCCTTGACAATGACTTTTCGCCTCGTCGTCAAAATTACTCTCTTGGACTCGACTCTCTTCTTCAATAGTCCTTGCTCTCCTCTAGAAGCTAACATCTCAAAAGAAAGTCTACATCATTTGACGGCAGCGCAACAACGTCTTGTATAACTCCGAGCGTTTGTCTTTTTTCAAGTTGATTGACCGCGAAATTCGCAATATCATATCGTCAAGGACACTAAAGAAACGTTAGCACAAGCTCATGCTTTTATGGATTCCTTATTCCAAATCTTGCTTAATTATACAGTAGCTTTGTTTTTGTTCTTTTCTTGGTTATTTTCTTGTAGGTTTTTTTTTGTAAAATCTTAATTTTAATTTTAATTATATTTACATTATAGCTAAGAAAAAAAGATAAATGATGATGTGGTGGATGACGTGGCAGATGATGTGGCTGAAGGAGAATAGAGCAAAGTTAACTTTATATATATAGATGTATAAATTATTTTTTATTCAAAATTTGAAATCTTATCTCGGAAGAAGTGCGAAGAGTCAAAATGCAGGTTATGATGATATAGATACTAAAATGTGATTGCAAAACTGAATTTTTAAGGTTAAAATATATTTTAAATATAAGATTCAAAAAAATTAAAATATTGATAAGTATATATTTTCAAATTAAAAGTTTAAGCTATTTAACATTAATTTCATTGGACAAAAAGTGTAGTTATCGTTGCAATGTAGTGTATAATATTTATAAAGGAAAACATAAAACAAATTGAAAAGTAAAGAGTTTGTAGGGATGAATTCATGATCTAAACATATTAACAAATTTTTATTAATGTTATGATTTTTAAATTTCTAACACAAAGTATTTTAAATTACATTAATTTTTAACGCGTTTAAAACGCGGACCTTATCTAGTATATATATATAAGTCAGTTGAATTGAAAAATTACGTTGTAAGGCTTGAATGTGAGACATAGAGAGTGATTAATACACATGTAGGTGTAAAGAGAAAGTAAAATTTGTTCTTTATCTAGTGCAATTGGTGTCAAGGGCTATGCATATTGTGGTGGCCTCGGACATTGTATTCGAAGCATGTCCAAAAACTGGAGCACCATAAAGACTCTGGTCATATAGAAGAGACTATTATGGCTCGTAATGGTTTCGTGGTGTAGTTGGTTATCACGTCAGTCTAACACACTGAAGGTCTCCGGTTCGAACCCGGGCGAAGCCAAATTTTTTTTTTTTTTTAATAAATTTTCTTTATATATAAACTTATCTTCTCGCCATGCATTTGATATTGGAAACTATATTGATGATGCTCCTTACTCAGTTTGCATTTTGAAAACTATTGATCTTTATAACTTGAAGTTTCGTATAATGTACTTAAATAAAAGTGTCATTTGCCATTTTTTTCATGCAGCAAATTACAAAATCTCGTAAAGTTTTCATTTCCATGCTCGAATTGGTAAAAAAAAAAAACCATTTGAATATAAAAAAGAGGACTACAAAATTGAACATTAAATTTGACTTAAACCAAACAATAAATAAAGTCAAATTGAGAACAAAACGGAAAGAAAAATAAAAACTTTGACTAATACTAAATGAAAATACAGATGTTTTCATTTGGTCTCAGTATTATAAATACAAACGTTTTCATCACAAGTTAGAACTCATTCATAAACACAAACAAAGAAAAGAGTTAAAAGTACAAAGAAATGGGTAAAGTAATTAGCATTGCGTTGTTGATGATGGTACTAGCGGTAATTGTGATAGAATGCGAGGCGAAATCGGAGATCGAATGCACTAGGATTTGTCGAAAGCATTGTACACGTACATCGCCGGTGTCCGAATGTGCGGCTTGTCGTAAAAAATGTTACGAGTCTCCGCCGGCTGTAGCTAGAACTAGGAGGAACTCTATGTTCATGGAGTCGGAAGAAGAAAAACATCGATAAAAAGATATTTATTTGTTTTGATTAATTTACTATACAATATACAATGGTGATTTTATGGAGGGAGATTAATTTAATATACAATATACGTTATGATATTTCTATGTAATCTGTTTAGTAATAATATGATAAAAAAAAGATTTATATGTTTATCCTATTTCCATGCTTAAATTGTTGATTTGTTTTTTGGTTTTGGTTTTTGAACACTTTTGGTTTTAATCATTGGTTTGTGGATGAAATGTTGTACATAGACTATGTACAGTTTAGTGTCGGCTAATTTGAATAGTTTCGTTCTAGAGATGATGACTCATATGTAAAACAATGGAGACATGGAAAAAACATGTAACATCATCACTTTTTTGGGAAAATATCACATAAAACCATGAACTTTCCCAAAAAAGTTTCATATAAATCATGAATTTTCCATAAAGTAATTTATGAGATGGAATCGTGTTGACTATTTTTTTAAACATCAAATATTATTGATGAAGTCAAAATATAACACGTCGTAAAATATGACAACGAAACATGTAACACTCCGTTTATTATTTCGTTAACTAATCCGTTATTGGTATAATAACGTCGTTTTATCGACTAGGAAAAATACTGTTTAAACTATGAATTTTCGTTATATCAAATATGTAATTTTCTTTAAAAATTAATTATAATTATCAGTTCATATATTAGAGACTATATTACAAAAAACGACCAAATCGATTTATATAATAACTTCAAAAAAAAAACATGGACACTAAAAGATACAAAATATGTTGGGCTTTAGAAACCTATTAAAAGGGCCATGTTGAAGGCCCATACAAAAACACCCACATAGAAGTTCACACTCAACATCGATGCTAGAGCTCAGTCACAACACTTCCCTAGTTTGCTCCTGATTCATCTTCCTGAGCGAGAACGGAGAATCCATCCAGCTTCCATTGAAAGTAGCTACACAGGTTCTTTCTAGGGTTTTTTTATTTTCCCAACTTTTCTCTATTGTTTAGGTTTTGTCTCGTTCCTTTGTTTTGTTCTGTTGCTTTCAGACAATTAGACAAATCCTTTACAGTCATACTTGTGTTTACCTGTGTTCTCTTTTTGTGTGTGTGTTTTGTTAACGTGGAGGATCTGAAAATTTGAAATCTTTTGTTTTAGGGTTAAAGATATGGATAGAATCAGTGGGTTACCTAATGAATTACTAGTCAAGATACTGTCCTTACTCCCGACAAAAGAAGTTGTATCAACTAGTGTTTTGTCTAAACGATGGGAGTTTCTTTGGATGTGGGTTCCTAAACTCAAGTTCGTGATGAATCATTTCAAACCAGATCTTCCCATTCGTGATTTTATCACCAAGAACCTGCCTTTACTTAAACCTCACGTTATAGAAAGCTTTCATCTCCAATGTTTTACTACATCATTTCCACCTGAGGATATAAAGCTTTGGGTCGATACTTCGATTTCTCGCAATGTTCTTGAGCTGATCATCGACTGTTGTGATTTGTCATACATTGGCAAACCTGTTGCATTATTACCAAGTAGCTTGTACACTTGCAATTCGCTTGTGACTTTGAAACTTACCTGTGAAATTATTGTGGATGTTCCTCGAACGGTTTGTCTTCCTTCTTTGAAAACTCTGGAGCTTCATTGTGTGGTGTACTCGAATGAAGATTCCCTTAAACTGCTTCTTTCGTATTGTCCTGTTCTTGAAGAGTTGATTATTGAAAGAAATAGACATGACAATGTGAAAACCTTAGTTGTTATGGTTCCATCTTTACTGAGACTAACTTTGCCTATAGATGGTGGATATTCATGTGATGGATATGTCATAGTTACTCCTTCTTTGAAGTATTTCGAAGTTCCGAGTCTTTATGGAGAACGTTTCTCCTATTTGATTACGCATATGCCTAAGGTTGAAGAAGCAGATCTCTTTGTTGAGCAAGATGTTGAAAAGCTTTTCGAATCAATCACATCTGTCAAGCGCCTTTCGTTATCTGTACTACTTGACATTGAAGACGAGGTACTTCTTTTTAATATCACTTGAGATATTAAATTGTTATTTATCTTTTCTTGAGACTGAATTTGATCTATGTTTGCAGAATATGTATCATTATGGGATTGTCTTCAATCACCTTGAACATCTGAAGCTAGAAATATACCGCGATAATTGGTCAAAGTTACTTGTACGGATGCTCGAGGATTCTCCTAAACTACGAGTCCTCAAGCTTCTAGTTAATGTAAGTTTCTTAGGTTACAATCTAAAAGCATTCTATAGTGTTGTCTTACTAATTCTCTTCTTTTTCTTAAATAAATATATAATCTCAGGGTGATCCAGAGTATGATGAGGACTATGAACATGTTAGCTGGAAATATAACGATGAGACCTCTGTTCCCAAATGTTTGTTGGATAGTCTTGAAATTTTTGAGTTTGCTGGGTACACGGGAAGACCAGAAGAGAGGGATTTCGTGAGTTATATCATGAAACATGCTTGTCATCTGAAGTCTTCATCGATTTCGCGCTTATCACGTTATATCCGAGAATAGAAACTTGGAAAATGAGCATGGAGTTGTAGTATCGATCTCTGTATTATAGGCTTCTTGCTGTTGTTGTTGTCCAAGAATGAACTTGGTATCTAACTGTAATGTGGAACTTAACAAGTAGTTATACGCAAATGTGTCATTTAGCACAACTGGCACATAGCTATTTGGCATTGCCAACGTGAGTTCGAGCCTCCGTTGCACACTAGTACTATTTGCTTAATTTTTCAGCATTACCAACGTGAGTTTGGGCCTCCTTTTGCTCATTAGTACTATAAAATTATATGCTTTTATCAATTTTAGATATTTATTTTTTCTATTTCCAGTTTAATTTTAGAAAAACTAATTCATTTTTTTTGGTGTAGTATACATATATCTTGTTTATCAAATTGATAGTAAAACTAGCAAATTAGTAACATTAAGAATATTATCATTTTGTAATTAATATATATATATATATATATATATATATATATATATTTATTTTTAGTGTTTAAGTTTGTGTGATACGGTTAGATAAGTAAATCTAAATATCTAATATATATATATATATATATTAAATAAGAAAATATATATAAGAAAATATTAAATATATATATAGATATACTTTTTGATAAATTGAAAGTTTATTTTTCATCTTGAAATTGATATATATATACACTTTGTGCCCCAGGTAAAAACAATTCTGCATCCGCCAGCCTGTGGCCTTGTTTGGTCTGTTTGACCTTGTATTTTTAGCTATTTGTATCTGGGCATCTGGCCATTTTGGGCTGTTTGGTCTTGTAATAGTCCACATACACAGTTATTTCATAATGTGGCATATCATAAAATTTGATAATAAAGAGCATCTAACATCCGTTTACTCCATTGACTAATCCGTTATTAATAAAATAACCAAAAGTATGGGGTGAACCACTCTTGTTCACCCCCTCTTAATTAGCCAATTAAAATACAACAATATGCCACATCATTTTTATTTACAAAAGTAAATCAAAATTAAAATAAAAGAAAACAAATCAAACTATGGAAACAAATTCTGTAGGATTTTTATTAAGGAAATATAGTTTGGTTTGAGTTTATAAAATAGTGGTTAAGGTTTAGATTTTATAATTAAACAAAATTATATTTCGGTTTGGGTTGACAAATTAGTGGTTAGGGTTTAAATTTTGTAATTAAACGAAATTATATTTCGGTTTGCGTTGAAAAATTAGTGGCTAGGGTTTAGATTTTGTAATCAGACAAAATTATATTTCGGTTTGGGTTGAGAAAATAATGGTTAGGGTTTAGATTTTTGTAATTAAAACAACATTATATTTCGGTTTGGGTTGACAAAATAGTAATTAGGGTTTAAATTTTGTTATAAGACGACATTTTATTTTGGTTTGGGTTTATAAAATAGTGGTTAGGGTTTCAATTTTGTAATTAAAAAAATTATATTTTGGTTCGGGTTATAAAAGAGTGGTTAAGGTTTATTTTATTTTTGATTTATTTTTAAATATAATATGACATGGCATATTGTTTTATTTTGATTGGTTAATCAATAGGGGGTGAATAAGGTTGGTTCACCCCTAGGAGTGAACCCAAGTATTGCTCTAAAATAACATTGTTTTGTCAATTGAGAAAAATATCGTTATTTTCAAAATTTGATATAACTATTTTTTTAATTTTTTTAATTCTAATTAGATTTTAACTCGTGGTACACTAGAGGTCAAACATTTATTTTAATTCACATTTTACAAAATTCACAGAGTTTAAATTCATTTAATAATTAATAAAATTGCATATTATTAATTTTTACTAAATCAGTTTGATTATACATATCCTATACTAATATTGTTTTAAAAATAGTAAAATGAAGATTCCATCAGTATTGAAGTATGTGTTTAATAATATTTTATTATTTTAGTAATATCAATTCAAACTCGTCTCGTCTTACAACCTGTTCCGTCATATAATATGTTCGAACCATATTACAACCATCCCGTCATATAATCGTTGAAAAATTAAATGCATGTTCAAAATTATGACTAGGTCAATAATGATTTAGTTTAAACTTGATGTAGAGTTAAAATATTACTAACACTTAAACTTTTTAAAAGTTAGTTTCAAAATATTTTAAATATTTTACTTTATACTCTTTCTGTTTCACAAAGAATGTCAATTTGACACATATCACAAAAATTAAGAAAGCATTAAAATATACACATATGTTCTTATTTAATAAGTGATGTAGGGGTTTAGTTAGTTTTAGATTAAGAGTAAAATTAGGATGTTTAGTGTAAAAGATGCATTTTTTTTGTTTTGTCATCAACGAACTGAGGAGAAGACTCAAGTGAGCCAACTCGGTGGACAATTGTTTACAAACTTGACAATATGCAGAGTAGAACGGGCTTTGCGAGCCAAGGAATCCGCTTTTACATTCAAATTTCTAGGAATAAAAGATATAGAAAATGATGAAAATTCCTCCCTGTCATTGTTGATATCTTCTAGGTATACAGAGAACGCCGGCCACTCATGAGGAGGAGACACCATCTTCACCAAGTCCGATTAGTCAGTAAGAAAAACAATATCTCTAAAATTACAGCCAATCATGCATCGCACCACACCTGTGTAAAAGATGCATTGAAAATGTAAAATGACACTTTTGTGAAACAAAAATAAAACTTTAAAATGACACTTTTTGTGAAACAGAGGGAGTATGTAATTTAAATCCTTCTCGGCTTACAATCCATCTCTTCTTACAACCGTTCCAATATCTGTAATATATGTCGGTTTTCAAAAATTCAAACTGTAACTTACGTGGAAAACAAATTATTTTTTATTATATATATACCACAAAATAAAATTTTCTTTTTAAGTTTTAGTTATAGTTATCAGTTCATTTATTAGAGATTAAACTACCAAAAAAACACAGACCAAATCGATTTATAATAATAAGTTAATCATATATATAAAAGTAAGGTTTCACTCTCTCCTTATTGGTGGAAAAATATTTAAGGCTTTAATTTAAAAAAAATAAAATAAATGTTTATGACAATCATTCAATACAAATTTTAATTACACTATAAGTTATAATCAAATGGCAAAGAAAATGAAAGGACTTAATCATATATCATTCAACAAAATAAATAAATAAATAAATGTTTATGACAAT
>NW_006238920.1:5510265-5510673 GCF_000375325.1 Capsella rubella | reverse complement strand
AACTTACATCACTTCTTATCATATAAATAGCCATTCTCACATCCTTTTCTACCATATCTCATATCTCATATCTTCATTATTCTCTTTGTTTTTTTTTAAAAGTTCTTGCATGAGGTGAAAACTCATTTAAAAAATCATTGTAAGAGTTTGATTAATTATTTAGTTTAAACTTTTTTTTCAATTTTATTTATTTTTTGTTTTTATGTATTTCTTTATGTCTTCATTGTTTTTTATATTTTTAAATGTAATACATATGTATAATAATATTTTATGGTTATAAGAAAATCAAGCTAAAGAAACCAGCTTCATTATTTCACAGTGGATATTTGTTTCTTTCTCACATATTCATGTATATTTATTTTAATTTCAAAAGTATGTAATTTTTTAACAAAATAAACTTTTTGTTAT